>NC_045719.1:23043279-23343279 GCF_009834535.1 Camelus ferus
CAGTACTCTCTCAGATTGTTGACAAGGACCTACATAGTCTGGCTTTTATGCATCTTGCTTAAATTATCTCCTTCCAAACTCAAGATTTTATTTATTGTGTCCTCTTTCTTCTCTTCTTGATAAGCCTGGCCAGTAGTTTGTCAATTTTGTTTAGTCCTTCAAAAAACCAGCTCCTGGCTTGATTAATTTTAGTCTATTTTTCTTTCTTTCCTCCCAGATAGTTATTATTTATTTTCTCTGCTGACTTTGGGTTTTGTTTGATTGTTCTTTTTGTAATTCTTTTAGGTGGTGGGTTTGAGCTTGTTCTTGTTTTTTTGTGTAAGAACCCTACTGCTATGAACTTCATCTTAGGGCTGCTTTTGCTGCATCCCATGCAATTTTAGTGATTGTGTTTTCATTCTCATTTATCTCAAGGAATTTTTTTAATTTTGTTTTTGATTTCATCATTGACTCACTGGTTTGTTTTTTTTTTTTTAGTAACATGTTGTTTAGTGTCCATGTAGTCTTTATTCCCCCCTCATTTTTCATTCTGAAGTTGATTTTTATTTTCACACCATTCTGGTCAGAAAATATGCTTGAAATAATTTTCTATCCTCTTAAATTTGTTGAGGCTTCTTTTGTGTCCAAGTATGTGATCTATCCTAGAGAACGTTCCATGTGCACTTGAAAAGAATGTATATTTTGTTTTGGGCGGGATGTAATGTCCTGAAAAATCAATTTAGTCTAACTTCTCTATTGTGTAATTTAATATCTCAGTTGCCTTATTGATCTTATGTTGGGAATATCTGTCCAATGATGTGAATAGAGTGTTAAAGTCTCCTACTGTCATTGCATTCCCATCAATTTCTCCCTTTTGTTCTGTTAGTATCTGTTTTATACATTTAGGGGTTCCTATATTGGGTGCAAATATGTTAACAAGCGCAATATCCTCACCTTGTATTGCTCCTTTGATCATTGTGTAGTGTCCTTTATCTTTTTTATGGTCTTTGTTTTAAAGCCTATTCTGTCTGATATGAGTAGTGCTACCCTCACTTTCTTGTCTTTTCCATTTTGCATGAAACACCTTTTTCCATTCTCCCTCTTTTGCACTATGTGTGTCCTTTACCCTAAAGTGGGTTTCTTGTAGGGAGCGTGTTGTTCGTTTTTGTTTCCTTATCCAATCTGCCGTTCTGTGTCTTTTGATTGGAACATTTAGTCCATTGACATTTACAGTGATTATTGATAGATGTGTGTTCAGACTCAATATTTTAGAATAATGCTGATAGTCATCTTTAAAAACCATATTGGACTTTTACTAAAATTTTATTAAACTTGTTTCATAAGCTCTTGTTATATGAATAAATGGTTTTATTCTTTTCTTTCCCCTCCTGTTAAGGGAACAATTCTTTTGGCATAAATACACTGAATAATCAACCAACTAATCAATTAAAAAAAAAGGGAGAAAGAGGAGACAAGATCAAGGACTTGGGAAAAGAAAGGACTATAGTTACATTCACAAAAGAATGCAAGTAAGGACAAGCTCTGCCCCCCACTTTATTTCTTCTTCCCCTTGTCTCCTATGAGGAAAAGGAAAATACAGATGCTGCCATAATGTTCAAGACTTTCAAAAATTTACTCAGCTCAATATTTTCTGAAATAAAAATTTTAATTGGAAAAGTAAATTATTTTGTATTATAAAGATTACTTTGAAAACCAAGTATACACTAATTAAAACTATGATGATTTTTCCATAGTAACAAATATGTGTTAAAATTTTATTTCTCCAAGGATTGTCTAAGAATATTAGTAAAAACTTTGTTTAGAAGCAACAGTCAATTAAGGCTCTTACTTTGGGTAGAAAAATAAACATAAAAGCATTTTATATAGCTATCTCTTCTGAAATAAAACTTGGACAGAACATTGTGGAAAAAATAGAAATAACATTGCAGTGATTTTCACTTTTTTCTGATTTAGAACATAGACCAAGAAATGAGGATGATATAGTTTTTCTGCTACCAGATTAAGCCCATTTGACCTACATGTATTTAACCAGTAACCCTCTCCCAACTTTTTTTTTAATACTAATTGCCTCCCTAGGTTCTCATCTATTTTTGATCCACCTGCAGGCTATGGTTGAATTTGTATTCCTAAACCACTCCAAGTGTCCTCTCATCTGTACTTCAAGATGCATTGCAGCTTTCTTTATTTCTCAGAGACCACATAATATGGTCTTGTTTGACAAGTATTGTTTTCTCACCTTCTTATTTCATTTCCATAATATCAAAAATCATCCATTCTCACCTTTAACCACAGTTCTTTATTTACTTTCCAACCTAGATAGCAGTGTTTTTCTAACATCTTTGACAAAACAGAAAAAAGGAAAAGAAAAACAAACAAAAATAAACACATTTGCAGAGAAATCTGTGCCATCATTAATCATACAAACATATGTATAATGGGAAAACCACAGAAGAGGGGACAGAGAAAGAAGCAGAAAAAACATTGGAAGAACTAATGTTAAAACAGCTCTCAAATTTAATGGAAACATCAATTTATATGGTTGAGAAGTTCAAAGATCTCCAAGTAAGATACATACCTATACAAATATTAGACTCTTTAGCTTTAAGATTTTAAGTTATTTTTAAGGTTTTTTTCCTCTCTCTCTCTTTTTCTCTCTCTCTGTCTTTTTAAGAAAATCATCGCAAAGAAACAGACATATCCCGGGAGACACTCAGTCTTTGTGTGCCTGTGATAATCCTCTGTTAGTTATCCATTTTCCCCAGCACGTGCGCGCACGCACACACATGTCAGAGCCTTCTGGCACATAGTGCTGCATTAATCAGCCAGGATTCACTTAAATGTAACTATGCAAGGAAGTCTGCCTTCAGCACAGCTTCATTCCTCTTTGCTACTCACAGTCAGCTACTGCGTTCCTCCTCCTTCGTGGGGCCCCTCATTCCCCTGAATTCCTACTGCATGTGTGAAGCATCTTACCCCTGACAGCTCTTTTACTCACATAGACATTTTCAAGCCCCTTTTACTCCCATAAGACTCTGCTATTCACCAGTTGCTGAATGGCCAGCCTAACATAGACCAAAAATCTTATCCCTTGGATTTTTTTAAAACAAACTTATAAATTAATCCATCCCTATGTATAGCATTAACATAAATATGAAGGGACCCAGATGTGCACCCTTCTTTGAATATTCTGGGATTGTTCTGTTGGTACCAAAGTATCTGAACACACAACTTAAGTAAGGGTGACATTTCCTTCTGAAAAGAATCAGCTACAAAACTGTCAATCATTTGGGGAAGAATTTAACATTGGACCAGAAAATAAGTATGTAGGGGGGTGAGATTTAAGAAAAAATTTCTTCTTTCAAAATAAAGTTTGATTGAACTAGGTACTGGAAGCTTAAGGCTATGATGAAAAGTAGTTGATAAACACTTTTGAAGACCTGCCTCCTAAGTTTTTATATCTTAACATCAATACTGAATGGATTCATAGTTTACATAAAGGACTGATAGAAAGCTCAGTTGTGCCCATCATTTATAATTATCTCTGAGTTAGCTTAACAGGTCACCTGATATAAATCTATTCTATCTAATTAAGTCTATAGTTAATCAAGAGTGTACTTTCAAGTTCTTAAGCCAAATTAACTTTGAACCGGAAAAGTAAAGGGAAGCTTTTTAAACTGATCTTATTAGGGGAAACAATTGTTCTATTAAACATGCTTTTTTGGTTGTACCTAAACTATTTGAATTTAGATGTATATCGCATTAGAGGCAAGGAATAATAACGTTCTAAGTTATGATAAGTAGGCATAATTTAACATTATTCCTGAGTCAATATTTGTTACCTTCAATTGTACTATAATAATGTTTTCAGGAGCTCCTGGAAAATATAGGTTATGTCTCCCTGCAAGAAATAGCTGTATGCAGATTTTTAAATCCCTTTATTTAACATTCTCTGTCTCCTTTCTTGTTATCAGTTATAATTTTGTTACTCTATGTTCTTTCTTCTTATAACCTATTATAATTCTTCCAATTTTCTGCATTTTATATTTTTCCATTTTATCTTCCAAACATAAACCTGGTGGCAAATAGTTATAATTGTGTTCAAATAATATCATGAATAAATTTTGAGCCATTGCATGAGGTGTGTACTAGTTGACACATATTTTGGAAGTTTTATTTTTTGTTCACTTGTAAACGTTTCAGATTTTCTTTCTTTCCCAGACTTGTTTGCATCCTGTGTGTTTAAAATTGCTAGATAACTAAATTCCAGTCTGCTAAAGTCTAGATGACGAAAGACTGTTTGCTGCTGGATCATGATTTCATGGCAGATTAGATGGACTTTGTCATTATTGCTAATAAGACAAATTTTCACTTCTCTAAAATTCTTTGCCTGATATATTGGTAACTGTTACTTTTGCTATGGTCTTTATTTATTGCTATATTCTCTTGCGCTTTTATAGAAATGCTCAATAGTATTTTACTCTAGTCAGCACTTAAGTCATTAAGATATATTCAGTGAAGTGAGTTTAATTAATTTTAAAAAAGAAGGAAATACTACCAGAGTAACCACTCCCATCCTTATAATGCTCCTTGTTGCTCTCTTCACCACAGCGCCAGCTCACAGGCACCCCTGACACCACAGATGCCATCACTAAACTTCCTCACTCAGCTGACTGTCGGCTCAGCCCGTGCAGCTGCGCCTCCCCAGAGGACATACGTCTTTTAGGACTCCTCGCCTCCTTAGGGGAACTGGTGGGGCCAATGGCAAAACATGCTGGTTCTCACTTGCCATCCAGAGGGCAGGGCAGGAACTTCTCTGCTTGTCCAAATCAGGGGGAAGCGTGTTTCAACTTTCAGGCAAAGCTAGCCTGTTTTATTGGTACAAGCATCCAGGAAAAAATTTTAGCTGGCCTAATGAAACATACTACAATCACACCCTAATTTTTGGTAATCATAGTGGGTGACAGACACCAACAAGACTGCCAATATCCAGTATGTGGGAAAGGCCATTACCTGGTGGAAAAAACCTAGTGACCAAAATAAATAGAACAAAGACTCACAGTGAAAGCATAGTAGTTAACAATATAGAAGAGAAGGCCAGCAGAAGGGTCAGATAGCACTGCAGGCTGATGATTAATATGACTAGTATCCACTCCAATTTCTCCCATTTGCAGCTGCTGTGTCAGAATCTGAGATGCCAAGGGGGAAAGCCCCATGACTTCAGAAAAGTTCAACTGCAAATGATGATGCATCAGAGATTTCAATCCATCCTCCCTGAAGATAAAGACGATCAACGCCCACTGGGCAGAGGTGCCACCTCCTTCCATTCCCCGCTCACCGTCTCCACCACTGTAAACAACCCTGCGACCCCTACCGCTGACACATGGCAAGGAGATCTGGGCCCCCGGTGGGGACAAAGCCCACGCTTAGCTTGAAGCAGTCATCAAAGATGAACCATCAACTCTTTGCCCCTTGAAAGATTGTAAGGCTCCAGACGCCTCTAGGGGGGAACATTAGAACAGGCATACAGCTAGACATGAGCAGGGAAAGGGGAACGCAGTCCAAACCATACATCTTGTAAACTAGGGCATTTCTTAGGCAGACACAGAGAAGCAGGAACCTCTGGGCTGACAGGAAAGCACACATTTTGGGGCAACAAGCATCCTGGAGGCAGAGAAGGAAAAAGTGGGGAAAGGTGAGACTCTCTGGCATCCAAATGTCACCTTTTGCTTCTTAGGCCCTTCTCATAATCAAAGTAGTCTTGCACGTAAGACGTGCCCATCATGCGCTGACACCAGGACGCTTCGGATCCAGACTAAATAAGGACAAAAGCCCCTCCTCCCCTCAGGAAGGTGGAGCTGGGATGGAAAGCAGAAAACATGACCCCAAATCCCCCTGTTCCCATGACTGTCCCAGTCATTTATTTTACACCCCGTGTAACCGGCTTGCCAAGGACACAGCACGGCCACTCACCCGAGGCTGCGTGCTCTCCATCTGAGAGTGTGCCATTGCTTAATAAATCTTCACTTTGCTTTCTTAACCTCTGGGTCTCACCCCTGAATTATTGCTGCAATTATACAAAAACCTACTCTCTGGTAACAAAAACAATCCAGTTTTAAACTTACATAGGACAAAGTGTTGTGTGAGAAGAGAAAAATGTGTGTATGCCTGGCAACAGATGGTCTTGGTAGCATAACTTAATTCTGACTTTAATGGGAAGTTTAGATTAATTAAAGGATATTTGTTTGGGTAATAAATTATTCCTCTCAGTTGCAGGTTCCAGTTTGGAACAGCTTGAGGATCATTTGTCTTTTCAAAGGAGAGACTCATTAAGATCTGAATTAACTGCCATATGCTAGATTTCTTTGTTTTGAAACTGTAGAAAAAAAGAAATGTATTGCAGGAGATGAATGGCCTGGTCAAGGGCTCTGGGGGAAATTAGTCAATGTTATTTGAGGACACCTGGGCTCCATCAGCTGTCTCAGAAGGAAGAATGATCCTGCTGCAGTAAGGTGACACCCAAGGACATCCTAGTAAGGAAAGTGCAGTTCCCACAAGGGAGATTTTCTCTGGTTGTCTGTTGTGTCAATGATGGACACTGGAAAATGGTAAATTAAGCCCCAAGTTCTTGGTCGGGTGGTCAGTGATCATCTCCGCCTGCCCCTGAGGATGAGCTGAGTTACAGCTGTCACAACTTAGCATCATTTTGTTCTACGTGTCTTCAGACCTGGACCAGATTGCTTACCATTTCAACTAACGAGTTGACAGCATGGAAGCCATAATGGGATATTTGCTGCAAATAAAGACAGACTCAGAAAATGAAAATAAGGATGAATTCTCCTAAGGAAGTCTGTGTATATAGCCTTGCCATTCCTAGCGGATGGAGAGATAAAAATTATAGTGTGGAAAAGAGAATTCAAGCTGACTTCCACATAAAACACATTTCAAGACAGGTAACATAGAACAAAGAGCCTCAAATAACACTAGAGTCTGCAAAAGGAAATAAAAGCGCAAGAAA
The DNA here is from genome assembly GCF_009834535.1 of Camelus ferus. Lineage (NCBI taxonomy): Eukaryota > Metazoa > Chordata > Mammalia > Artiodactyla > Camelidae > Camelus > Camelus ferus. The sequence goes on from NC_045719.1 coordinate 23,050,295, forward strand.
GCTGTGAGTTTAAAGTATTATGTTTCTGCAGTCATTTTCCCAACAATTTTAGCCCATCAAAAATGTTCACACTTTGTCTGTAAAGATAGTAACGTTTGTGATGCCCATGACCACTTACCCTGATCTTATTTTGGCCACAATGTAAAGTGTCCCTGACAAATAGCCTGTTTCTTCATGAGCAAAGTTTGAAAAAGTGCTAAACTGCTTCTGTGGTCAGATCCTCCAAGTGCTAACAGATCAGAGGAATCTGAACGTCACCAGCCTGGACCTACTGCTCAGACACCAAAAACAGAAAACAGAGCCTCTGGTGCCAACACACAGCACACACAGGAGTGAAATAATTGTCAGTGTTTGTTAGTGCGTATTCAGTGCTCACTCATAAATGAACAGTGAAGTACTTTTTCTTTATTAACTCATTTAATGCCCATGACAACTTTAACAGCTATGTAGTATAATCATCACATAATACAAATGAACAAGTTAATGCACAGAGAAGGTAAGCGTCTTTACCAGACAGGCTTGATGTTAACACTGAATAGACAGGTGTTGGGGGTGATCATTAGAGATAAGCATATTGACAGTAGAAAATGTGACAGCTGTTAGCCTCATATAAGGGAAGTTCCTGTAAAAGCCAATAATTATTTTCCATTCCCGGAATACTACTCAGCCATAAAAAATGACAACATAATGCCACTTGCAGCAACATGGATGGACCTGGAGAATATCATTCTAAGTGAAGTAAGCCAGAAAGAGAAAGAAAGCTACCATATGATATCACTCATATGTAGAATCTAAAAAAAAAAAAAAAAAAGAGACAAATGAACTTACATATAAACCAGAAACAGACTCACAGACAGAATACAGATTTGTGGTTACCAGGGAGGAGAGGGATGGGAAGGGATAAAGTGGGAGTTTGAGATTTGCAGATACTGACTGGTGTATATAAAATAGATAAACAAGTTCATGCTGTATAGCACAGGGAAATATATTCAAGATCTTGTAGTGGCTCATGGTGAAAAATATATGAAAATGAATATGTGTATACTCATGTATGACTGAAGAATTGTGCTGTACACCAGAAATTGACACAACAATGTAATCTGACTATAACTCAATAAAAAAAGAAAATTCTAGAAAGTTCCAGAAAGCAAAATGATAATAATAATAATAATTTTCCATTCCCATTGTCCTTGCTCTTCCCATCTTCTTTCCCCTTCCCTTCACAGAGCACAGTTGTTGAAGGGTAACAGCTTGCTGAACGGTGGTGGGAAAGGGGAGAGGAGACATCCTGAGGCACAATGATACTGTGTCTGCCAGCGTCCAAGGATGTGAGGTGCTGCGCTGGGTGTAAGATACCACACAAAAGCACTTTGGCTGTGTACTCACTACCACCTGATTACAAAGCACTCTGTGGCCGTGGAATCTACGCGAAGCACGTTGGTGGCGTAGGGTAACATGCTGAAGGGGTTGGGCGCAGATGCAGCAGGTGGCAGCGATGGAGGAAATGAACAGCACAGCTGCAGTGTCGGCTGCACTGAGCAAACAAGTAAATAAATACACTAAAGATAATGAGAAGCAGGTTTCTCATTAGAGGAAGCACTTCAAAATATCCGAAGGGTAGAGAGACATCACCCTTAATGTTAGAATCCACTATATGTATCATTCATATATATATATTTTATATATCATATATCTTGTCTAATATATATCATATATCATACATGTATATATCATATATATCATGTGTATAATAGATCATTTATATATCATATGTAGTATATATCATGTATATATCATATATGCTATATATGTGCTATTATATATACCATAGCTTGATTTTTAAAAGACCCAGAAGTAATGACACCCCAGTGGAAATGAACATATCCAGTACTCAGATCTTGGTTTTAAATACCATTAGGGCTCTTTAGATAAATATTAGAAAAATGTAATACTCTAGGACTGTGACAGGGAAAGGACAAGAAGAGCTTAGAACATCTTACAGTGGCAGATGCTTAACAAATGTCAGAAACATGTCAAGAAGATACAAGAGTCAGCTTGAAGGGGCTCCCTTCTGGCCAACAATGGGACGGTTAGGGTAGCAAAATAAATGATAATAGCAACAGATTCAAAGCATTGAATGAAAAAGGAATCTATGAGTTCATTCTGCTATAAATAAATTATGAACACATTTATAAGTAGGGGGAAGTGGAAAGCTCTTTTTTATATTAAAATGCCCATAATAATGTAGAAAATGAGGATGAAAATGGAAAAGTCACAGTCTGGCAGTCACCATAGTGCTTCCTGTTTCAGATAGGAGTTGACAACGGAAGTTAAGGTTGATGGGCAGTAGTTAATGGACAACAGGCCATTGGCATACTCTAGGAAAATACTCATCATTGGCAAAAGAAAAATTGTTAATTTACAGTGGGGCAGAAACTAATGGGACCAAGCATTTATGGTGGACATCATTGCTGAGTCGGGGGAATAGATAGATGTTCTGTGCATCTGGTATGAAGCCCTAAGAGGAACAAACACTCTCTCCCTCTCTCCCTCTCTCTCTCTCTCTCTCCGCTTCTCTCTCTCTCCCCCTCTGCCAAGAAAGCATGGCATGGGTCTAATCATGAGATACTACTGAACAACTCAGTTAAGGGTCAACCTACAGAATTTAAGGCCTATATATTAAATGTCTAAGATATTAAGGACAAAGAAAGGTTGAGAGATTACTGTAGTTTGAAGGAGACTGTATTAATATAGTGATTAAATTAATGAGCATTTCTGAATGAGAACGAAGACCAGAAAGAAAAAAGAGACATAGATGGGCAGCAATACTTTGTTTATTTGAATTCCTTGATTTGGAAGATTGTACGGTGGTTAGACAGGAGGGTGTTTCCCTATGTAAATGTAATAAACACTAGAGTATTTAGAAGTGTTGGAGAGGTGGGCTATGGAGCAAACGCAGCAGAATAGAATTTTAATCATTGGGTAACCTGGGTGGAAATAGGAGGTTTTATTTTTTGTACTGTACTTACTCTTTTAAATTGAAGTTATTTCAAAATAAACTATTAAAAATAATAATATATATATTATTATATATATATATCCTACCCCCAGACTGTAAATCTATAATCAGCAAGGGTCATTTAAAGCATATAGGTGAATTTCACTGTGTGCCTTCATAACACTGAGGGACATTACTGCATCAACTCATGGTGAAATTTATAATCATAGGAATGATATTCAGACTGGGAGTTCAGTTAGAAGGCCAAATATTAGCACTACATTTTTAAAAACTCACTAATTTTTTTTAATCTCAGTTTTTAAAAGTAAGTTTCAGTTATCTGGAAAATAATTGTACAGAGTCATTCTTCTTCCAGTGATGGTAAATAAATACAACATCATTGTAATGATTTACGGCACAGTTCATTTATTGTTTGTACGTCAAGACAAGTAGGACAGATGTGCTTCTCATAGTGTGATCCTTGAACCACCTACTATGTAATTATTTGGAATGCTTATTAAAAATACACCTTTTACTGCTGCTCTCTCGCTGCTGCTTCGGCTTCCTGGCTCCCCCGCCCCCCGACGGAGAGGGCGCCGGCCCTGGATGGTCAGGTAGCTTCTACCTTTTGCCACCCATCCCTGGCCACAACCAGCATGGAGCAGACGGTGGCAGTGGCGGCAGCAGGCGTGGAGGAAGACGGTGGGACGGCTGCCAGCCTGTGTGGTGGACTGTGGCACCAGGTATACAAAACTAGAGTATGCTGGAAATACAGAACCACAGTTTACCATCCCTGCTTGTATTGCTATTAAGGAGTCAGCAAAAGTGGGTGATCAGGCTCAAAGGAGGGTGGTGAAAGGTGCTGACGACCTAGACTTCCTCACTGGTGATGAAGCAGTAGAAAAGCCTGCATTTGCAACCAAGCGGTCAGCCCACCGTGGTACCGTGGAAGATTGGGGCTTGATGGAAAGGTTTGCGGATCAAGTGATCTTTACACATTTAAGGGCAGAACCTGAGGCCATTATTTTCTCTTGACTGAACCTCCACGGAGCACTTCAGGAAACAGGGAGAGCGCTGCTGAGTCTGAGCCCTTGGACACTGCAGGCTTGCGCACTGCTGCACGGGCCGCTCTTGCCGCCGCTGCTTCCTGGGCCTCTGGACAAGGAGGAGAACGGGCGCGGACAGGCACGGGGATAGACAGTGGAGACGGTGTCACTCACGTCACCCCTGTGGCTGAAGGGTATGTGACTGGCAGCTGTATCGAGCACATTCCAATCGCAGGACAAGATAGCATGTATTTTATTTGGCAATTACTGAGAGACCGAGAAGTAGGAATTCCCCCAGAGCAGTCCTTGGAAAGTGCTGAGGCAGTAAAGGAGCGCTGTACTTTTGTCTGCCCAGATTTAGTAAAAGAATTTGACAAGTATGATACAGACGGATCAACACTGTCTCAAAGAAAGAATTTTCCGTTGATGTTGGGTAGGAGAGATTCTTGGGACCTGAAATTCTTTGTTGTCCAGAGTTTGCTAATCCAGACTTTACTCATCCCATCTCAGAAGTTGTAGATGGAGTGATTCAGAATTGTCCTATTGATGTCAGACACCCTCTCTACAAGAACATTGTCCTCTCTGGAGATTCAACCGTGTTCAGGGACTTTGGATGATGTTTGCAAAGAGATTTAAAAAGAACTGTAGATGCCAGGCTGAAATTAAATGAGGAATTGGGTGGTGGTAGACTGAAGCCAAAACCTATTGATGCACAAGTCATTACACACCACATGCAGTGATATGCTGTTTGGTTTGGAGGACCCATGCCGGCTTCCACGCCTGAGTTCTGCCAAGCATGCCACACCAAAAAGCATCATGAAAAATTGGACCTAGCATTTGTCATCACAATCCAGTGTTTGGAGTCATGTCGTAAAATTGGCTTCATAGTTTTTGGGGTTAGGGAGGTGGGGAAGAAGTAATATTTCTGATTACCTGTTTTGTCTGGATGGCTGGGTTTGAGGTTTTAAACCTGACTTGAAATAATAAGACCAAACATAATTATACAGGAAGATTTTAATAAGTATATCAACATGTGAATGTAGAGGAGATCCAAAATGATTAAGTGTTTTTCTTAAGGCTGAATGTTTGCATCTTATGTTTAACAAAAAGAAGTGGGTTTTAGTTCTTTCTGTGCCCTGGTATTTTGTATATTATTGAATTATCCAAGATTTGATGGGATTTATCGGTATGTGGATAGCTCTAAAATGCTCGTATTGTACACTTGGAAGTGTGCAGTGCAAGAGCTTGTTTATATTTCATACTTTTTATACTTTAAGGGAAAAAAAGTCAAAGAAAAACTAGTATTTGAGGGGGAAAAAAGTGACCAAGTAAAGGATAAATTCAAAAAATAGCCCATGAGACTTGGTGTACACACACACTCACAGGATTCCAGTTATTATGAATCGCTTCCGTCCTCCTTTGCCCCCCAGTGCTTTTCTCTGCAACTGCTCTGGGGACTAAGAAGCTAGTATCTTGGATTAATTGATGCCTGCTAGTGCTTTGTGATTATTCACATTCTGTTCCTTGCTTTAAAGGAAAAGTAAAGACTGTTGGACCATTATTGCAGTTCTGTGGTGCCATTTCTTATTTAAAAATGAATAATTTGATTATCAAAATTGGTATATTTAAAAACTAACACCATTCTAATAAAGGCACTGAATTTCTTTAAAAAAAAAAAAAAAACTTTTAGATCCACCCCAGTATTACTGAATCAGAACCCCTAAAGAGAAGGCTCTGCATTTCATGCATATCTGAATTTTAATCAGTGTTGCCTTCAGCCCCAGTTTATTTCTTACAGACCTGGAACTCAAATAGTCCCTGTGATGGTGGCTTACCTAAAACTTGCACTATTGGAAAAGCCATCAGTCTGTGTATCTTAGATACTTCACTTGTGAGAGCTAGATTAATTTTAATATTCAATGTGTCTATTGATGGCTTCATTCTGCTGTGAAAGCTAGGTTCTCTGTCCCTCAAAGAGCCCTTCATGCTTCAAACTGAGCATTTTTGCTACCTTTGGGGTGAGTCAAGTCCACATTGTAACACCTCCTGGTAGATGCAGCAAATATTTTCTATTAATTTCCTCAGATAAGGAAGCTGGGATGGATAGAGGCTAAATGACTTGCCTTAGGTTACATATTTCATGAGAGGAAGAAATCTAGTCAACAGGTCACTTGCCTCTGAGTATTTTTTTCTGCATGAAACACTGCTCTGAATTTTGGAAATCCAAAATAGATGATCCATAAATTTGGGGTTTTGTACACCAAGATTTGTGGAGATGCAGGCAGGGTGTCTATCTCATAATGAGTTTTGCCATTCCAACTTCCACCCACTGCAAAATGAATTTCTCCCAGGTCCCTCCAGCACAACAATTTCTCAACTGACTCCAGTAGGAAAGAGTGAAATGGAATTCAACTTGCTATGTAAATCACTCACTTTTCCTTTTATGTTTGTTGATACATTGCTAGTTTGTTAGCTTGTTTTTTTCTTTCCAAATCAAGCTAGTAGCCAAGTCCCCTGAACATTTGATTGATTTTATCCAACAGTATTGAGTGGTGGTCTTCCATCATAGCTTAACCCATTCATTTCATATGGTCAAGATGGTCAAGACTCTACTGTTTCAGCTTTAAAGACTAAAGAACTAAACTTCATGGTGGTACCCTTTTGTTGTCCATCATCTGCTGTTCAGTAAGTATCAAATGTTGTTCAGAGATATCAATACATCTTGTAATCACACAAAAAAAATGAGTTTCTTGACAATATTTTTTTCTTTTTAATTGCTTTTATTCACATTATCACCTTAAATCCTCATGAAGTACTGACGATACAGGTAAACACTTTTTCCAAAATATAGTTGGTTAGGGGTGGGAAGGGATAAACTGGGAGTTTGAGATTTGCAAATATTAACTACTACATATAAAATAGATAAACAATAAGCTTCTTCTGTATAGCGCAGGGAACTATATTCAATATCTTGTAGTAACCTACAATGAAAAAGAATACGAAAACAAATATAAGCCAGAGGACAATGAATTTTACCTAAAACTCTTACACTTCGGAAAATGATTAAAAATCTTTAAAACTAATAATTATGATTGCATTAATGAAGAGTTAAAAAAAAAGTACCTAAAATTTTGAGTTCAGAAAAAGTTTGCATGTATAACGTTAAGAGATACAAGCAACTGATATTAGCTATTTAAGGATGGCAGAGCAGGCCTGCCTACAGACAGTGTTATCATGAAGATCAGATGAGCTAATGTACTTGAAATAATGTTTGCTGGCTTGATTGTTTTAATTGTAAGAGCTTCAAGGTACAGACTGAGAGTTTTCACTTCCAGAGTTTTACTCTGATCTCACATATTTGAAATCCTCAAACACTAGTATTAAGTTGGCAGGCCCCAAAGATGCTGCCCTGGGTTAAATGTACTTCCCTGTGCTTTCTAACAACTCTCATTCCCTTCATATTAACAAAAAGCAAAGGTCCTGTGAGAAATTTTTATTCTCTCAAACCTTACTCTGAATTACTTTAATTCGATAATCAGATCAAACCCGTAAGAGAGAGATTAGTGATGAATGCTTAGGGTTATCACCAAAATGGAAAGGGGAAATTTTAGAAAGACTTCTGGTAAGGAGTGAGCAGTGGGAGAAAAACTGGTGTCCTAAAGGCAAGAGAAAGGAGGCCGGTGATGGTCTGAAAGGGTCTCAGAGTGAGAATGGAGGAGAACGAAGACAGACTGAGTGTACAGACTGCGCCAAGATCTGTCGTCACCTCTGCTGGGTATTGTGACCTTTGAGTTTCTTTTAACTGAATTAAGGGACTAGTTTGAAAACCTGAGCCAGCTTTCCCAGTTTTGCCTTATTTTCTTACTTGTAACAAGAAGAAGAACAAAACAGAGAAAGAAATAATTAACTGGATTTGTCTGAAATTCTTTATTTTCATTTATAACCAATATATAGCTAGTATGTAGCCATAAGCTGAGGTGAAAAAGTCAGGTCACCTTATTTTGCATAACTCAGGGACAAATCTGATACCACAGTTCTGTTGATTGGCAGGCCAAAAAGGGCCTCAGTCTTTCCAGGGATCTCTTGGCATCTCACTTCCCTGGGATGTCACCCAGCTTCTGGGAGAGGTCAGTAGCTGCAATGGCAGGACTGCCCTGGTACAGAGTCACACAGGCTGCCACAAAGACAGCACCCCCAGGATGCAGGATGCCCCCCGGGTAGGCTTATCCTCTGCCATTCCTGGGCCAGCCAAACAGGCTTCAGTGTGCCTCCCCAAGCTCCAGTCAGTCTGTGGGCATTTCTGCCTCCTTAGCTGAGCTGCTGGGAGGGAAAGAACAGACTGTTCCCCACGCCAGCCCTGCTATGGACTCCAGATGCTGCTCCCTCATTTAGGGGAAATGATGCCTTCAGGTAATCTCAAGGCAGTCCATCTACTCCTGGGAAATGTGCAAAGGTCTTTGGCTTTGCAAAAGTCTAAACAGATGATTTTAACTTTCTATTTTGCCGTCTGCTTGCCTCTGACAAAAAGAAATACAAAGTCATGCCACTGCTGCAAGGCGGGAAATGATCACTCATGGTGCTTACATATACAAAAACCATAGTTTAACTCTAAATAAATGGATAACAGTACCAAGAGCCATACACCAGTAGGTGGAGTGATAATCTATAAAGTAACTAGTGGATGAGGTTTGGGGACAAAAATAAAGACTGGACATTACATGGAATCACTCTTTTCCAGGCAAAGTATAAAGGATTTGCATGTATTGGCTCAATACACCAAAATAACCTGTTAAGGGAGTAACGTAATCATGCCCATCTTATAGATGGGCAAACCAAAGTTCAGACTGGTTGAATGACTTGCCCTTAGGTCACAGAACATGGAAGTGCAGGTGCTCAGTCAGAACCCAGAGGCTGCCTCCAGAATGTGTTCCTAAAAATAGAATACACTGCTTTTTTATATCCCTCTCCATTTTCAGTAAAGGAATTTTTCTTCCCTCTTTATTCTGCATTTTATGAAGAGCAGAGAATTAAATACAACTCTTTAAGTTCTTCGTCATGATAGAATAGAAACTGTCATGACACTGTTTTCCTTTGCTTGCCTCAGACAACTGTTTTTGTTTGTTTTTGCTTTGTTTTGCTTTTAATGAGCAATGTCCTTCCATCCTTCCAGGCCTTTTCTCATACAGCTTCTGTCCATATGCTATACCAGGGTCCTCCTCACTAATAAGGGGCTTGTTCCAGTTCACCTTGTTGCCCTGCATTCTATAAAGCCAGTGTCTTCCCACTCGACCCTGGGTCAGTGGTCCCACATTAGTTTTCTTATACTTTTGTTACAATGGTTATCACTTTCAATTACTAACATATATAATTGGATGCCTGGTCCCACACAATGTCCGTTTCATAAGGCAAAAGATGTCACATGCCATTATCTCACATCTCAGTACATAACACCATCTTAACAAATAATACGTACTTTATGTATGCTTTTTTGGAATAACTGAGCCATTGTTATAGGGATCTGTAGGAAAGAAAAAACATTCAGCGTCTCATGCTGTTGGAATTGTTGAGCTTCAGGGGGGTTTATAGCACATGATTTGAAATTTATACTCTTCTTATCTTTTTCCAAACAGAAGCAGCTGCCCCTTAACTTTAAGACAGAAACTCGGTCTGAACAGCAGCGCTTGCCCTGTTTCTGCAGATGTCTTCGAGGAGAGCGTGCGTGGGGGCAGCTGCCCTGAGGGTGAAAAGTAAAGCTTGGCCTGCTTCGCTTCTTACTGTGTTCACGAGGAATCATCTAAGTAAATTTTGTCTCACCAAATAATGATCTCATCTACTTTGCTAAATACCACCTTTTCCTTAACAGCCTGCTTTCAGAGAATGACTAACTCGCAAAGCGGCCAAGGATTAGGGGGCACAGCCCTTCTTCCTTTCTTCAGACTACCAGCCTCCTGCTGCAAATTATCTGGAGGAGAAACTTAACCAGGCAGCCCAAACCCCCTTCTTCAGCTCCCGATGACTTAAAAGGTGCTATTCAAACAGGTCTGGCTGAATTTTCCTTTGAATCAGCAAGTGTAGACTAACTCATTGTATGCGAATGCTGGTACAGACTTGCTTTATTTGGTAGCCCCAACTTTCAGGGCAAACCCCCTCCATTTTCCCTGCAAACGCTGCATGTGATGAGGGGGTGGGCTCATCCCAGAGACACGGCCTTCTGGACTGCTGGGAGCCACGCTGCACTTTGGTCAAGTCTCTCACTGAGGGGTCTGGACAGAGTAGCTACACGCTGAGAATTCTGCAGTTCTCACCAACACAATACCTACTTAGTACACACTCAGTAAACTCTTGTTAAATGATTGAATGAACTGTGAGTCCCTCAAAGAGCTTGCTCAGATCACACACACTTGAGAAAAGAACGTTTGGTATAACATAGTACCCCAAGTCTTGTCAAGCACCTTACTCCTATTACTGTCGGTACTGCTAACTCATTTCATTATTATTGCACTTGCCAAGGAAGAATAGTGACATATTTAACATGATACGCTAAACAAAGTGGGTTTCAGGCCCACCTCCAGTTACTTTATTATTTCAATGTACTATTTCCTACCACTACCCGTACGCCACTGTTGGGGAATCTGAAAGTCAAGACACTTCTGGTTGCAGGTATAAAAATCTGACACAAAACAACTTACTGAAAGGAGAATTCATTGAGTGACATTACTGAAGTACGTAGTAAGAGAATTAGCCCCAGCTTTGTTGTCCTGGTTAACTGGGTCATGTTTGGGGCTGAATTTATTCCCTATCTCTTTCTCTGTCTTCCTCTGTGTCAGCTTCAGTTCCAGGTCCCACCTGGTAACAAGATGACAGGAACAGGTCCGTTAGTACATCCTCTCAAGTTTATATTTATCAAGAGAAAGTAAATCCACTCTCCCAAAGGCCCAGACAAAAGCAGTTACATTGGGGATTTCCAAGGTGGCGGAGTACAAAGACCTTGATTTCATCTTCAGTCCTGGGCACACCAAAATTACAACTATTTATAGAACCATTATCAGTAAAAAAAAAAAAAAAAAAAAAAAAGACCATGTCAACTGAAAAATAAAATGCACAACCTAAAAGCTGAGAATTATGTTTCATTTGGTGGACTTGCTGAGGACCTAAGGCCAGGAGGCAGCCTCTCAGACAGATCTGAGGGAAGGCTCTGAAGGGGCAAGGAAGGAGTCAGGGTTTATAGGGGTTTATGCAAAAACAAGAAACAAAACACCAGGTAGTAGGAACATCAGAATATCACTGTTAATTAATATAAAGCAGGGGGAGGGTGTAGCTCAGGGGTAGAGTATGTGCTGAACCTGCACAAGGTCTGGGGTTCAATCCTCAGTACCTTCAGATCAATCAATCAATCACCTACTAACCCACCAACTAAAGTTTAAAAAATTAAAAAAAAAAAAAAAGAAAATCAGCACTTTTCTATGTATGGGAAGATGCAAGAGTCTGGGCTCACTGAAATCTTTGCTGTGCACAGCTCACCATCTAGGGCCAGTGTCCTGTTTTTCTTCACCCTGAATCCCCTCAGGGAACACAGCTGGGGGCAGCTGTGGTGGCTGATGGCTTGATGGTCACAACATCAACATGTTTACTAATATGGCAGGTGACCCTTTTTTACCCTCAACCAGAACCTACCAGAAATGATCTTCTCTAACTGATGGCATAGAGAAGAAATGACAAGGCAAACAGAAGTGGCAGAGTCATGTTGTATTGAAGATTCATACACGGAGATGGGTGACCAACAAGGGGGAGAATAATTACACTTGCTGGGGTTCTGCCCAGAGGACAAGTGGTCTGAACCCCACATCAGGCTTCCTGGCCTGGGGGTCCTGTGCTGGGGAGACCAGCCCTCAGACAGTTTAGCTTTGAAGGCCAGTGGGGCTTACTTTTGGGAGACTCAAATAGGGACTCCACTCTTAAAATGAGCATACAAAAATCTCACGGGCCCCAGGACCTAGGGCAGAAGCAGTCATTTGAAAGGAGCATGAGTCAGAAGCAATGATTATCTTCAAAGTGTCTCCCAGAAGCAAAAGGCAGCTGGAGGTCACCCTGGGGAACCAGACACTAATGGCAGCCATTCTGGGGGGCTCACTGCACCATGTGAACATGTCTGGCAGACTCCTTGGAACCCTCCCTCTGGCTTATTAGCCTCAGGACCCACCCCTGCCCATGCTCATGGCATGTAGGCACCAGTACGGGGGCTCCTCGGCACATAGTAATGAACTGGAGGGAAAGTCAGACCATCTACCAGCAGAAAGGCTCCCTTAACGACCCCTGAGCCCACAGCTAACACTGAGCTTGGCCCTGTCCATCAAAAGGCACAGGACATGGCCCCAAACCACAGTGCACAGACACCAGTCTCAGGGCCTCCTGGGCCCCAGACCTGCCCACCAGCAAGCCTGCTTTAGGCTCAAGACCAGCTTCACTCGTTAGTGGGTGGGCATCACCCCTGGGAAACTGGCCCTGGAGCCTACAATGGCAGCACCCAGCCCACCCACCAGCTGGCCAGCACCAGCTCTAAGACACTCTGGGCCCCTCAACAAGCCACGAGGGATCCAGCACCTCTCACCAGCTGGACAACACAAGCTTTGGGACACCACAGACACCACCGCCATCTGTGTCAGGGACCAGCTCCAACCACCAGTGGTCAGACACCAGTTCTGGGACCCAGGGGCCCTGTAGCCAGACTCCAGGGCCCAGCTTTGCCTGACAGTGGGATGCAGAACCTGGCTTTACCCACCGGTGGGCAGGCACAGCCCTGGGATCTCCTGGACCCTGACTCCACCCACCAGTGAGCCAACACTAGCCCCAGGACTCCCTAAGTTTCCACAGCCAGCTGCCTTATGACCCAGCCCCACCAACCAGTGGCCAGCAACCTCCAAACAAGGGAGGGTCTGGCAGCCAACTGGCCCACAGGCCAGCCACAACTGTGAGACCACTCACAGCCACAGCCCACCACCACAGGAGGGCCCATGAAGCCCACAAGGAGGGCACCCCTAGAGCATCTCTCTCTAGTGGTCAGGGTGGAGTGTGCTGCTGGGACAGACAGGATATCTCTTGTAAAAGGACACCTCTACAAGGTCGGGAAACATAACCAACATACCAGGTACGTAGAAATGAAAATAGCAAATTAGGCTAAACAATGTGACAGAGCAGCATGTTTCAAAGAAGCAACAAGATAAAAACCCCAGAAGAACTAAGCAAAATGGAGATAGGCAATTTACCTGAGAAAGAGCTCAAGGTAATAATAATAAACATGATCAAAGAACTGGAGAGAAGAATGGATGAACAGAGAGAAAACTTGGAAGGTCTTCACCAAGAGTTAGAACACAAGGAGAATGACCAAACAGATGAAAAATACAGTAACTGAAAAATACACGAAGGGGAATCAACAGTAGACTAAATGATTCAGAGACCCTAATCAGTGAGGTGGACAGAATAGTGGAAATCACTGAAGCTGAACATTAAAAAAAAAAGAGAGAATGAAAAGAGGTGAGGACAGATTAAGATACCTCTGAGACAACACCAAGCACACTAACATTCGTATTGCAGGGGTCCCGGAAAGGGAAGAAAGAGAAATGGCAGAGAGAATCCTTTAATACACAATAGCTAAAAAATTCCCTAACATGGGGAAGGAAAAGGACATCCAGCTCCAGGAAGCAGAGAGTCCCAAAGAAGATCAGCCCAAACAGGACCACATCAAGACACATTGTGATTAAAATGGAAAGAATTAATGATAAATAGAGCAGCAAGAGAAAAGCAGCTAGTCATGTACAAGGGAACTCCTGTAAGAGGGTCAGCTGACTTTTCAGCAGAAACTTCATGGGCCAGAAGGATGTGGGGCAATATATTTTAAATGATAATATAGAAAAACCTACAAACAAGAATATTCTACCCAGCAAGGCTCTCATCCATATTTGATGGAGAGTCAAAAGTTTTACAGATGAGTAAAAGGTAAAAGATATCAGCACCACCAAACCAGTTTTAGAAGAAATGTTAAAGGATTTGCTCTAAGTGAAAAAGAAAAGACCACAACTAGAAACATTCAAATCATAAAAGGACAAAGTTCATCAGTGAAGACAAATATACAGTAAAGGGAGCAAAACAGCTGTGTTCAAAGCTGGTAAAAAAAAGATTAGAAGACAAAAGAAGAGAAGTCATCTATATACACAATAAGCAGTTGAGATGCACCGAGGATTTCAAAAACAGTAATTATGAGGGAGGGAGGTAAAAATGCAGGGTTGTCTCAAAATGTGTTTGAAATTAAGAAATCAGCAACTAAAAAAAGTAGATAGATGATGATGATGACGATGATGATGATAGATAGACAGACAGACAGAAAGATAGATCAATCATTATGTGTCAACCTTATGGTAACCATAAACCAAAAATCTATACTAGATACACACAAAGAAAGAGAAGGGAGACTAGGAATAGACTTACCATGTGACCCAGGAATCACACTCCTGGGCCTATATCCAGAAGGAACCCTACTTCAGGATGACACTTGCACCCCAATGTTCATAGCAGCACTACTTACAATAGCCAAGACATGGAAACAGCCTAAATGTCCATCAACAGATGACTGGATAAAGAAGATGTGGTATATTTATACAATGGAATACTACTCAGCCATAAAAACCGACAACATAATGCCATTTGCAGCAGCATGGATGCTCCTGGAGAATGTCATTCTAAGTGAAGTAAGCCAGAAAGAGAAAGAAAATACCATATGAGATCGCTCATATGTGGAATCTAAAAAAAAAAAAAAAAAAAAAAAAAAAAGCATAAATACAGAACAGAAATAGACTCACAGACATAGAATATAAACTTGTGGTTGCCAAGGGGGTGGGGGGGTGGGAAGAGAGAGACTGGGATTTCAAAATTGTAGAATAGATAAACAAGATTATACTGTATAGCACAGGGAAATACATACAAGATCTTATGGTGGCTCACAGAGAAAAAAATGTGACAATGAATATATATATGTTCATGTATAACTGAAAAATTGTGCTCAACACTGGAATTTGATACAACATTGTAAAATGATTATAAATCAATAAAAAAATGTTAAAAATAAAAAAAACAAAAATAATAAATAAAAGAGAAAGGAGTCCAAAGACAACATTAAAGACAGTCACCAAATCACAATGGAAGAGAACAGAAAAAAGAAAATAAATAAATCCAAAACAACCCCAAAACAATTAACAAAATGTCACTAGGTACACAGCTATCAATAAATATTTTACACCTAAGTGAGATAATGCTTCAATCAAAAGACACAGAGTGACTGAATGGTTACAAAAGCAAGACCCATATATACTCTGCCTACAAGAGAGCAGTTCAGACCTAGAGATACACACAGACTGAAAGTGCGGGGATGGGAAATGTGTTCCAAGCATATGGATGTACAGTGAAAGCTGGGTAGTGATGCTTACATCAGACAGAATAGACTTTCTAACAAGGGCTATAACAAGAGACAAAGAAAGACATTACATAATGATCAAGGGATAAATCAAAGAAGATGCTATAACAATTGTAAATATATATACACCTAACTTTGGAAACCTGGATACATAAACCAAATGTTAACATACATAAGGGGAGAAATCAACAGTAACACAATAATAGTAGGGACTTTAACACCCCACTACGTCAATGGACAAATCATCTAGACAGAAAACCAATATGGGAACACTGGCTATAAATGATAACTTATACCAGGTGAACTTAATAGAAATATAAAGAACATTTCACCCAAAGTCATCAGAATAGACATTTTTTTCAAGTACACATGAAATCTTCAGGGTAGATGACATGCTACATCACACAACAAGCCTCAGTAAATTTTAAAAAATCTGAAATCATATCAAGCCTCTTTTCTGACCACAACACTTGTAAAACTCAACTGCAAGAAAAAAAACAGCAAAAAACCCAAATACGCGGGAGGCCAAAAAATATGCTACTAAACAAATAATGGGTCAAAGAAGAGATAAAAAATACTTAGAGACAAATGAGAACAAAAACACTATGACCCAAAATCTATGAGAGACAGCAAACACAGTTCTATGAGGGAAGTGCATGGCAATAAAACCTACCCCAGGATACAAGAAAAATCTCAAATAAATAACCTAAACTTACACCGAAAGGAACTAGAAAAAGAAGAACAAACAAAACTCAAAGGTAGTAGAAGGAAAGAAATCATAAAAGTCAGAGCAGGAATAAATGAAATAGAAGCTTTAAAAAAAATAGAAAAGATAAATAAAACTAAGGGGTCGTTCTTTGGTTAGATAAACAAAATTAGCAGAATTACTAGTGAATAAAGAGAGAGGGTCCACATGAATAAAATTAGAAATGAAAGAAAATTATAACATATGCCAGAAAATGGATAACCTAGAAGAAATGGATACATTCCTAGAAATGTACAATCTCTCAAAACTGAACCAGGGAGAAGTAGAAGATGTCAATAGACCAATTACCAGCACTGAAATTGAATCAGTAATTAAAAAATAAATACTCCAACAAACAAAAGTCCAGGACCAGATGGCTTCACAGGTGAATTCTGCCAAACGTTTAGAGAAGAGTTAACATCTGTCCTTATCAAGCTGTCCTCCCCAACTGCATAAAGACCACCTTCACGCCTATTCTACAAGGACAGTGTCACCCTGATGCCAAAACCAGACAAAGACCTCACACATGAACAGAAGAGTACAGGTCAGTATCACTGATGAAAGTAGACGCAAAAATCCACAACAGACTATTGGCAAACCGCATTAACAGTATATTAAAAGGGTCATACAACATGATCAAGTGGGATTTATCCCAAAGATGCAAGGATGGGTCAATAGGCACAAATGAATCAACGTGATACATCATATAAACAAATTGAATAAAAACCCTACAATTCTCTCAATAAACTCAGAAAAAGCTTTTGACATAATTCAACATCCATTTATATTAAAAACTCTCTACAAAGTGGGTACAGAGGGAACATAACTCAACATAATAAAGGCCATATTCGGTAAACCCAAAGCTAACATCACCCTCAGTGGTGAACATCTGGAAGCATTTCCTCAAGATCAGGAACAAGACAAGGATGCCCACTCTCACCACTTCTGTTCAACGTAGTGATGAAAGTCCTGGCCACGTCAGTCAGAAGTGAGAAATCCAAATTAGAAAGCCAGAAGTAAAGCTGTAACTGTTGGCAGACGATGCTCTACATAGAAAATTCTAAAGATGCTACTAAACTACTACTATAGCTTATGGATGAATTTGACAGTGTTGCAGGATACAAAATCAATACACAGAAACCTACTGCATTTCTATCACTAACAACAAGCAATCAGAGAAATTAAGGAAATGATTCCATTTACCATCACATCAAAGAGAATAAAATACCTAGAAATAAATCTAACTAAGGAGGGGAAAGACCTGTTCTTGGAAAACTATAAGACACTGATGAAAGAAGATGACACAAACAAAGGCAAAGTATCAAGTTCATGAATTGGAAGGATTAATACTCTAAAAGACCGAACTACCCAAGGCACTTTATAGATTCAATATAATTGCTATCAAAATACAATGGCATTTTTCACAAAACTAGAGCAAATAATTTTAAAATTTGTATGGAAATACAAAAGACTCCAAGTAGCCAGAACAATGAGATAGAACAGAGCTGGAGGAATCATGCTTCCTGACTTCAGGGTATACTACAAAGCTACAGTAATCAAAACAGTATGGTACTGGCACACACAAAAAACAGTCAACTAGATAAATGGAACAGCATAGAAACCCCAGAAATAAACCCACACACTTATGGTCAATTGATCTACAAAAAAAGGAAGCAAGAATATACAGTAGAGAAAAGA
Source organism: Camelus ferus (assembly GCF_009834535.1). NCBI lineage: Eukaryota > Metazoa > Chordata > Mammalia > Artiodactyla > Camelidae > Camelus > Camelus ferus. Next base: position 23,068,246 of record NC_045719.1, read on the forward strand.
CCATCTCTTCAAAAACTGGTGCTGGGAAAACTGGACAGCCACATGTAAAAGAATGAAATTAGAACATTATCTATAACCATTTACAAAAACAAACTCAAAGTGGATTAAAGATCTAAGACCAGAAACAATAAAACTCCTAGAAGAAAACCAGGCAGAATGCTGTTTGACATAAATCATATCAGTATTTTTTGATCTGTCTCTAAAGCAGGGGAAACAAAAGCAAAAATAAACAAATGGGGCCTAATGAAACTTAAAAGCTTTTGCACAGCAAAAACAAACAAACAAAAAAAGCAAACAAAGAAATTGACAAAATTAAAAGACAACCTACAGAATGGGAGCAAATAGTACCAAATGATAGACCAAAATATATGAAGAGCTCATACAAATACATATTTTTAAAATAATTTAAAAATAGGCAGTAGATTTGAATAGGTATTTTTCAAAAGAAGACATACAGATGTCCAACAAGCAGATGAACAGAAGCACAATGTCACTAGTCAGAGAAATACAAACCAGAATCAAAATGCTGTATCGTTTCACACTGAATGGCTATCATCAAGAAGACCACAAATGAAAATGCTGGTGAAGATGTGGGAAAAAGGGACCCCTAGTACACTCTTGGTGGGATTTTAAATTGATGCAGCCACTACGGAAAACAGTATGAAGGTTCCTCTAAAAAATAAAAATAGAACTACCTTATGATCCAGCAATTCCAGAGCTGGGTATATATCTTTAAAAAATGAAAACACTAATTTGAAAAGATACATGCACTGCAATGTTCATAGCAGCATTATATACAATAGAAAATGTATGGAAGCAATCTGTGTCCATCAACAGATCATTGGATAAAGAAGATGTGGTTTATACAAACACACACACACACACACACACATATATATAATGTAATACTACTTAGTCATAAAAATGAATTAAATTTTGCCATTTGCAGCAACATGGATGGACCGGGGAGGATGTCACACTAAGTGAAATAATCAGACAGAGAAAGACAAACACTATATATTTTTATTTATATGTGGAATCTAAAAAATAAACTAACAAACATAACAAAAAGGAAGTGGACTCACAGAGAGTACAAACTAGCAATTACCAACGGGGAGACAAAAAGTGGGAAGGTCAAGTTAAGGGTAGGCAATTAAGAGGTATAAACTATTATGTACAAAATAAATAAGCTACAACGACGTATTGTACAGCACAGTGAGTTTAGTCAATATTTTATAATAACCATAAAATGAGTATAATCTATAAAATTTGGAATCACTGTGTTGTACACCTGAAACTAATATAATGTTGTAAATCAAACATTACCTCAATAAAAAGAATAATACTTGCATTGTCTCTGACTGACCTGGTAGGAGCATGTATGCGTCCCCAAGCCATCTTGTGTCAGGGAATAGAATGAGATGCTTGGTTCATAATCATTGCTCGTAAGTTCCATTACTGGGTCTGGATTAGAGTAACTTGCTAGGAACCACAATCCTGATTATAACGGAGGGAGGTGGAAAGCCCTAAACAGACATGGGAATTCTTTCTCAAAGTGTGTGATAGGATGTCTTACAGCTCAAAAATAAAAATAATATATACTACATTAACTTCTTATTGCACTATTTGGTACCTAGGTTTTGTCTCGCTATCCATATTGGGGGAAGAAATGTTGAATAAACCCATGAGTCAATAAAGGTTTATTGCCTCTGGAATTGTAAATTTATGTGACAACAATTTATAGCTATAGTCAAAGGAGAACTCAATCTTTATATAAGATCTTAAATAAAAGAAGTGATTATTTTTAAGGCTGTGAGTAAAAGATGCAGAACTTCAAGACCAGTATCTGTTTAATTAAAAGGTGTTACTATTGTATTTGTAATTTGTATTAACTTAATAATATATTTATAAGTAATAGATGCCATGTACATTTCTCATCTCTCTGCTATAGATATTTTTGTTTGTTTCAAAAACAAAAATGGCCATGAACTGCTACTTCCATCTTAGAGATAGTGAAAAAAAGAGAGGTTGTCATTCATTAACCTCATTAGGGAAGCCATGGGCATCTTGTGGTGTCCTATTTTGTAAGTGATGTTTTCCCCACAGCATTATCCATATTTCTCTCTGTGAAAGATCTTGAGAAAGAGAGATGCATGGGTTTACCTGTTAGGATTTCTGACTGCATGGATGCAGGGGTTCGGTTTGAGTTGGGACTTCAGTAGAGGGAGCAGGCATTTATTCTTCTACTCCAAGACATAGAGAGTCATTCTGTGGAAGAGATAGTATTTCTGAGCCTAATGGCACCTGCCAAAATAGCACATTTTTAAGCCAGAAAGTAGCTCATTCATCTACCAGAGCCACTTTTATCATTAGAATTCTGCTGCCTCGACTCTGTGCTCTAATGTCAGCATTAGTTCTGGCTGTGTCCTGCAAGCACTATTCTCTTTAGTGCACAAGACTTTCTTCAATGCTTCATTCTGGGGACCATTTCCCATTGATTTGTATCCAGGTACATTTATCATGTGACTCTAGCAGAGCAATTAGATGGCTGAAGTTATTCTGTGTATGAGTACACTATCATTATCACCAGTCAGCATCACCTACAGATTGACTTCTAAATAGTGCTTCTACATAACCGTCTGGTACGTGCTCAATAACACTCATGCAGTTTGAACATCTTTCATTTCCAGCTGTGATTTTGCTCTTAAAATCTCATCAACTCTTAGATCACAATATAGATTTGTATAGTAATGAAATTGCAGCCCAGAAAATAACTTAAATAATTCATACAGTTTATTCCTGGCTTTAGAATGAATTTCATTTCAAAAGATTAGATTTCATTTTATTTTCACATATTGTTGGAAGGAATCCTCAGTCTTCCTACAGTGCTTGTGGGTATTTATATTGCAAATATGCAAAAGCCCTCTGCTTCGCTCTCCTGTTGCAGACAGCATAATTGACTGACAGCTGCAGCTGCTATCCCCTGGGTCCCCCATATTTTCACCAAGGTCCTGCTTCCTCTGACTGCTCCCAGGCGATGACAGAGCACCATGGGAGCTGGAAGCAAGCCCATCCAGCAGGACATGTTACTCCTCCAACAGGGGACTTGGGCGTGAGGCTTCTGATCAGCCTTGCCCCAGCCTTCCTGCATCAGAGGCTCTTCCCACACCAACCCTTCTCCCCTCTCTCTTCCTCTAGGTGATACATCTACGTCAGAGTCTGAAGGCTCTCTTCTCCCCCTTCTCTGCCCCTCAATGCACCTCTGTCTTGTCTAATCGCATCTTGATGTCTGCTTCTTGAAGGACACAAACTAATGCAATGGACTTCAGAAAAACCTTCCTTAGCACTAGTAGCCCCAGGACCCTCCGACATCGCAGTCAGGTGCCATAGCAGCTAGCCCTGCCCTTCAGGTTGGAACCAGGCCTCAGAGTGCCAGACCCTAAAGCCAGTCCCGCCAGGACCCTTGGCAACACAGCTTCAGCTGGCAGGCTCTACTCAAGGCAGGGCCTGACAACCAGCTGGGCCAGAAGCCAGCCCTGCTTACCAGTGCGCTGCCACAACAGAGCGGCCCACTCAGTCTACAGAGGGAGCGGCCCTCAAGCGTACAGCTCTGCTGACCAGAAGGGAGTGTGCCGCTGGGCCCCATAGGTCAACTCTTGCATAAGGCACTTTTCAAAGTTCAGGAAGTCTAACCAATCCACCTAACACACCGAAACAAGTGCAGAGAATTAGGACAGATGAAGCAGCAAAGCAGTGTGTTCCAAGTTAAAGCACAAGGTGAAATCCCATAAGAGAACTAAGCAAGGTGGAGATAAGTAAGCTGTCTTATACAGGGGTCAAGGCAATGCTCGTGAGGATGCCCAGTGCACTTGGAGAAGAATGGACAAACACAGCAAGAAGTTTAATGAAGAGTTAAAGAAAGACATAAAGAAGAACCACACAGAGTTGAGGAACACAATAACTTGAATTTAAAAAAAAATACACTAGAGGGAATCAGTAGTGGATTAGATAAAACAGAGAAATAGATCCTTGAACTGGAACACAGAGTCGTGGGAAAGATACAAGATAAGCAGGGAAAAAAAAAAAAGAATTTGAAAAAATGAGGAGTGTTTAAGAGACCTCTGGGACAACATCAAGCATACTAATGTTTGCATTATACGGTCCCAGGAAGAGAAGAGAGAGAGAAAGAGTAAAGAAGTCATTTGAAGAGATAATAGCTGAAATTTTCCTAACCTGGAAAAGAAAACAGACATGGGGGTCTAGGAAGCATAGGGAACTGCAAACAATATGAACCCAAGGAGATCCACAACAAGATTCTCTGTAATTAAAATGGCATAAAAATAGATAAAGAAATAATTGTAAAAGCAGCAAGGGAAAATCACCTCGTTATGTACAAGGGAACTCCCATAAGACTGTCAGCTGACTTTTTAGCATAAACTCTGCAAGCTGGCAGGGAGTGGTCCAATATATTTAAAGTGACAAAATGATAAAACCTACAGACAAATATACTATAGCCAACAAGGCTGTCATTCAGATTTGAAGAGAGAGAAAAAGTTTTACTAACAAGTAAAACCTAAAATAGTTTAGTGCCGCAAAATCAGATTTACAAGAAATATTAAAGGAATTTCTTTAAGTGGAAAAGAAAGACCAGAACTGGAAATATGAAAATTAAGAGACAAAAAATTTTAATCAGTAAAGGCAAATATATATAGTAAAGGTAACAGATCAACAACTTATAAAGCCAAAAGGAGGGTCAAAAGACAAAGGTAGTAAAATCATCTATATTTACTAATAGTTCACTTAGACACAAACCAAAAGGGTATAAAATATAATGTCAAAAACAGTAAACAGCTCCACACACACACACACACACACACACACACACACAAAACCTACCAGAGCTAATAAAAGAATTCAGCAAGGCAGCAGGATACAAGACTAACATACAAAAATAAGTTGCATTTCTTTACACTAACAATGAACTAACAGGAAAAGAAAATAAAGAAACAATCTCTTTTAAAATTGCATACAAAACAATAAAATTCTTAGGAATAAATCTGACAAAGGAGGTAAAAGACTTATACATGGAGACCTACAAAACACTGACTAAGGATATTAAAGAGGACTTAAAGAAATGGAAAGATATCCCATACTCTTGGATTGGAAGAATCACTATCATTAAAATGGTCACACTGCCCAAAGGAACCTACAGATTGAATGCAATCCCTATCAAATTACCCAGGACATTTTTCACAGAACTAGAACAAATCATCCTAAAATGTATTTGGAATCACAAAACACCCAGAATTGCCAAAGCAGTATTGAAGAAAAAGAACAAAGCTGGAGGAATAACCCTCCCAGACTTCAGACAACACTACAGAGCTACAGTCATCAAAACAGCATGGCGTTGGCATAAAAACAGACACATGGATCAATGGAACAGAATAAAAAGCCCAGAAATAAACCCAAACTCCTATGGGTTTAATTAATCTATGACAAAGGAGACAAGAATATACAATGGGGAAAAGAAAATCTCTTAATTAAATCATCTTGGGAAAACTAGACATCTTCATGTAAAAAATAATCAAATTGGGGTACTTTCTGACACCATGAGCAAAAATAAATTAAAAACATTATTAAGACAAAAAAAAAAGACAAATGTAGATTGAAACCATTAAACTTCTAGAAAAGGCATACAGAACCCTCTTTGGCATCTGTCTTCGTGATCTTTTTTTTTTTTTTTTTTTGATATGTCTCCTCAGACAAGGCAAACAAAAGCAGAAATAAACAAATGAGACTACACCAAACTAAAAAGCTTTTGCCCAGTGAAAAAAACTATCAACAACATGAAAAGGCCACCTACTGAATGGGAGAGATGTTTGCACACAACAAATCTGATAAGGGTTTAATGTACAGAATATAAAAACTCATATAACTCAACATTTAAAAAAAACTATTAAAAAGTGGACAGAGGACATGAACTGACATTTTTCCAAAGACACACAGATGATCAACAGGCACTTAGAAAGATGGTTAACATCACTAATCAGGGAAATGCAAATCAAAGCCAGAATGAGATATCACTTCACACATGTCATGACTATTTTCAAAAAGACAACAAATGACAAGGGCTGGCAAAAATGTGGAGAAAAGTAAACCCTTATGCAGTGTTGATGGGAATGTAAATGGGTGCAGCTTCTTTGAAAACAGTACGGGGAGTCCTCAAAAATTGAGAACAGAATTACTATATGATCCAGCAATTTCAATCCTAAGTATTTATCTGAAGAAAACAAAAATTCTAATTCAAAAAGATACATGCATCCCTATGTTCGTTACATCATTATTTACAACAGCCAAGATATGAAAGCAACTTGTGTGCTCATCAATAGATAAAGAAGATGTGGTATATATATATATACAATGAAATATTACTCAGCCATGAAAAATAATGAAATACTGCCATTTGGGGCAACATTTATAGACCCAGAGGGCATTATGCTGAGTGTAGCATAGTATATTTCATTTGAAACATAAAAAGAAAAATACTGTGTGATCTCACTTATATGGGAAATCTAAAAACCAAACAAATGAACCAACATAACAGAAATAGAGTTATAGATACAGAATACAGATGACTCTCAGAAAGGATGGGGGTAGAGGGGAAAAAAGATACAGGTGAGGGAGGTTAAGAGGTACAAATTTCTAGTTACAAAATAAATAAGTCACAGGGGTAAAATAAACTGTGTGGGGAAAATAGTCAATAATCATACACTGTCTTTGTATAGTGACTGATTAGAACCAGACTTGTCATGGTGATCATTTTGAAATGTATAAAAATACTGAATCACTATGTTGTGTAACAGGAAGTAACACAGTGTTAATAGGTCGATTACACTTCAAAAATAGACAATCTCATAGGAAAATAGATCAGATCTGTGGTTACCAGAGGTGGGGATTGGAGGAACGGAATTAGATGAAGGCAGTGGAAAGGTACTTCCAGTTTAAGAAAAATAATTACTAGGAATGTAATGTTCATGTGATTAATAGAATTAATGCTGCTGTGTGTTACAGATTAAAGTTAAGAGAGTAAATCCTAAGAGTTCTCATCACAAGGAATTTTTTTCTTTTTCTTTTGTGTCTTTATGAGATGATCGATGTTCCCTAAAGTTATTATATATTTAAGTCAAATCTCTAGGCTGAATACCCTACATTTATACAGTGCTCTATTTCAGTTTCATCTCAGTAAGTGTCAAGGAACAACTTTTTTAAAGTTGTTTTATAATTTTTAAAATAAATATGTGCAGTTTATCATGTGTTACTTAAACTTCAATATAAGGCTATCTTTAAAAGTTGATTCAATTTGATTTATAAAGTCTATGGTCACCTTAGCTAGTATATGCCAAAATGTTTTTGTTGAATTGAAATGATGTTTCCTTTTCATGCCACCAAAACCAAAGGCATGAGATTAGATGGATAAGAAAAAGACATTTAGAAAAAAGAAAAAGTGTAATAGAGACACTCAAATTAAAACCCTACTTATTTTAACCACTGAATTTGCCTTTAGTAATGAAATTATAGAAGAATTTCTAAAATTCATGGCTGAAATGATTAACTCTGCTCAAATCTCAAATCAACTTCACTTAATGTATTGACTGAAAGTGGATATGATCGACTGCTGAGAAGGAATTCATCTTCTTCCAGTTGGTCTCTCGAAGCGTCCATAAAAGCACAGGGGACTATATTCAATATCCTGTAGTAACTTATGGTTAAAAAGAATATGAAAGTGAATATATGTATGTTCCATGTGGCTGAAGTATTTTTCTGCACACCAGAAACCGACACAACAGTGTAAACTGACTAGACTTTAATGAAAATATATTTTTTAAAAAAGCAAATTGACCACCACAGTGATGACACTTGGGTGTGTCTGTATAGCGAGATGTACAAAATCCCTGTTCTTATGCTGTTATATGTGCTCAAACACTTTACATTATCTTTGACTTCACTTCCCTGTCTGCAAAGAGTTACAAGTAATTCACCTCTAAAAAACGTTTTTCGATTCCAAAAAAAGTCTCTGATTTTTTTATCCAAATCTACTTGTACCATTTCTGCTTTTAGGAAGGCATTCTTTTTCTTTTGTTTGTATCCATCTTCCTTCTGTCTTCCTCCCATTAAAAGTTTTTTCCTAATCTTTTCTTTCTTCTCTGTCCTCTAATGTCTTTTCCAGTTTTGCATATTAATGACCCAAACTTGACAGTTTTTTTTATTATAAGTATCCCGTATCTCTCAGAGTAGCCGATTTTTTAGCTAATTAAATTGACAGAGAGGTCTACATAATTCTTGAAACAAAGCTTTATTACTTAAGTGAGCCTGAACGAGGATCTGCAGCATGTGTTTGCAAAGGTGTAGTCTTGTCTTTATTTTAGGAAACCTAACCCATATGCTACCTGGTAACTATCAAGGAAAATACAGTCAGAAGTATTAAAACAGTATCTTCAACAAAGTAGGAGTGGCAGGGCCAATTTTACTGAGGGTATTTTGGTTTATTTTATACACATGATACATCTCTCCACGATGTCATGTTGTTTGTCATTTGAACCTCTCCACTGAGAATCCCTAACATCAGTCTAGACAGGGCTTTGTCACTCCTCATTCACACTCTAATTCCCAATTTCCTAGAAAAAAATTTGTTCCACATTTTCTCTCTTCTCTGTTCACTGAGATAAGACCCTAAATTTCTAGAGCTGGTAGGGACATCAAAGTAGTCTAATGCAAATTTCTGATGAGATTCAGCCAAGATGTTATTGGTAGATTCATCAGAAGTCACAGGCCTCCATCCTCCCAATAAAAAAGCTTCTATGTTATGTTCACCATGCCTTGTCTCACAGAGCTGTTAATCTATTAAGGAGATGAAGACATAGCTAAGAGAAACAGCTTAGAAGCTTAAGTAAAATAAAGAAAATACTGTGAAATCTGTGAATGCATTTTATAGATTCGATCATTTGAAATAGATTATTAGATTGATTTTTTATTTTTACTTAGTTGATCAAAACAATTATAAGCAGGGTTTGCTTGCCATAACTTAGTGGAACTTGACTAAGAGCCATAGCATCAATTGGGGAAAAAAAAAAAAAAAAAGGAAGAGGAAGAAAGGGGCTGAAGAGAGAGAATGAGCTGTGGAGAGCAGTCAGAGCCCACTAATCAGAGCCCAGAGACACCATAAACTAGTGGGAATGGCGAGCTGTACTCATAATCAGGTGAGGCGCCTGCATCCGGTTCTCCGTTCGGGCTTGACTGGCAGAGATGCTTTTAATTCTGGGAAGGAAACCACGGGCTCTTGACTTTAGTGGTGAATTAAAGGAATTGCATCCTAGATGTTAACTGCACTTCAGACAAAACAGATTAACGCAGCCGGTCAGTATTTCAGGGCAGGACATGACAGTGCTTAGAACCAGGCTGTTACTCTGCGCATATAGGAGCCAGGGGAACTCACCCTAAAATTCCAAACCGGCCTATTTGTGCTGGCAAAGTTGCCTGTAGCTGTCTGACATTAGAAAGGAGGCTCCAGGTTAATCTCTTAACCGTCTGCTAGTAAGCAGGTCTGGAAAGTCAATATACTACCCCTTCACCTTAGATAATTTTTGTAACGGACACTTTGTAGAAGCAGATTCCAGTAACACCCCCAAATTTAAAACTTTTATCACAATATTTTAAAGCTAAAGTAGCCTTGGTCAATTGTAGACACTAAGTTAATGATTAAGGGGGAAACATCACTTATAGCAACCCAGCCAGCGAACAGCAGAGATGTCAGCAGACCTGCCAGCCTGCGCCGGGGATTCCAAAGGAGCAGGCAGACCAGAACGCGACAGGACAGTGCGTTTTACTCAAGAGCCTGGAGAGAAACTGAGGCTTCTGAAGCTCCGCTTTCCTCTGAACATATTAATGTTTTACTTAAAAGATATTGACTGGTTCCCAGTGGACACCATTAAGATTCAGAGTGGATGAGTGAATAAAGGAGCGCCAGTGTTCATCGTGGGCTATGCGCCATTCCACTTGACGTGTGGTGACAAGTCGAGTAGACAGCTAGCCTAATTATTTATCCTCTTTCATTAGCAGTTTGTATCCCACGTACCCCATCTGGTTTTGCTTGTTGGTCATTACAAGCTTTGGAAAATAAAAAGTATATTTTCATTGAAAAGAAAACATTTTGGGGAACTGCAGACTAGAGAGTTAATCAAGACTTTAAGTTCTATTAAATCTGATGAGGTAGCTCTCAGTACACACCAGTCCATCTCATTGAAAATGCAACAGACTGGAGTGTTCCAAGTGACTGACAGCTCCATTTGCCAGGCGGACATTTTGAGTGGCAGTTTCTCTTGCACAATGTCAATTTTGAGTGCATCTCAACATCAAGAACACCTAATTCAGTGACTGACAGCTCCACATACAAAGAAGGGAAGTCCGGATGTCTCTTAGGAGTTGAGGAGAGGCTGTGGAAGAGACAGCTTCTTTGGGCTTGGGTCCTCTCCCACCCTTTTTTTCTGTGAACATTTCACCATCACTACTAAAAGAATATAAAATACACACATGTAAACAAGACAGCCCTTGGTTTGTCATAGCTGTGCTTCAAGTCAACGTAAATTTGTGCCGTGCCATAAAAAAAAATTTGTATCCTCTAAATGATATGAAACACAGTCATTGTAAATTATTGTTGAGATTTTAGCCATGTCTCCTCATTGGCCTTATTGTTCCTTTAACCCACCAAAGGTAACTGATCAGAGACTCAATACTTTCTATTGTTCATGTGTGGGGCATACTTTTCACACTATTTAAAAAGAAATATCTTTGACATTAGATTTTCGTTTACTACAAAGCACATGGGGAGGCAATAATGGGGTTACTTAAAATAAGGAGATTAGAGATTCCTCAAAAAACTAAAAACAGACTTACCATATGATCCAGCAATCCCACTCCTGGGCAAAGGGAACTCTAATTTGAAAAGATACATGCACCCCAGTGTTCACTTTATACAATAGCCAAGACATGGAAACAACCTAAACGTCCATCAACAGATGACTGGATAGAGAGACTGTGGTATATTTATACTGGAATAATACTCAGCCATAAAAAGAAAAAAATAATGCCACTTGCAGAAACATGGATGGACCTACAGATCATCATTCTAAGTGAAGTGAGATAGAAAGAGAAAAAATACCACATATCACTCAAACGTGGAATCTTAAAGCAAGAAAAAAAGAGGACACTAATGAACTCATCTACAGAACAGAAACAGACTCACAGACATAGTAAACAATCATGATTACTGGGGGAAAGAGGGTGGGAAGGGATAAATTTGGGAGTTCGAAATTTGAAAGTATTAACCACCATATATATAAATAGATTTTAATAAATTCTTCTGTATAGCACAGGGAACTATATTCAATATATTGTATTAAACTTTAATAAAAATGAATGGGAAAATGGAAAAAAAAAAAAAAAGATTAGACCCCACAACCTTATTGTCTCTTTTAACACTAAGAACATGCAGGCTCTCTATCAATCTAGTCCTCTAATAATTTTTAAAACTCTTTGTCAGCAGTTTTCTTGTTTGACCCCAACCGCCATCCCGTGAAAGGCAAATGACCAGTACTAACATTTCTGCATCACAGACCTTGAAATCACAGCTCTGCGAGGTACGAGCCTTCTGAATGGCCACCAAGCGCTCGAGCGGGAGAGCAGCGCCCCTGCTGGACGCGACCTTCTGGTTGCTGGCCCAGAGCTCCTTCTAGTATCACTTGTCACTTCAATTCAATTTCCTTCATTGTAACTGGTGTTAAAAATCCTTCCCAACTTCGCCCCTTTTTCTGCCGTGGCTTTACTTTCAATGATTCAATCTGCTGGTTGGATGTTACCGAGAGCGTCCCTTTCTCAAGCTCATAACCTGTTATGGCTTCTCATTGAAAAATGAATTGAATGCATAATTTCTCAGCTTTGTGGAATTCTATAGAATGGTCCCAGATTACCTTTCCAGGCTTATGTTTATAATAGCCTCCCTGTTAGCTTGCCAGGGCTGGGCTGCCGGAACGGAAGACTGCAACCTGGTTGGCTTAAACAAGAGAAGTTTTTTTCTTACAGCTCTGGGAGCTAGATGTCAAACTGCCAGCAGGTTTGGTTTCTCCTGAGGCCTGTCTCCTCGATTTGCAGATGGCTGCCTTCCCGCTGTATCTGACATGGTTTTTTTTCTGTGCTCACGCATCCCCTGGTGTCTCTTTGTGTGGCTACATAACTCTGGGTCTTCTTCTAAGAACACCAATCAGATTGAATTGGAGCCCACTCTAAGGCTTCATCTAGCTTTAATCATCTCTATCTCTAAATACAGTTAGACTGTGATCACTCTGGGTTAGGGCTTCAGCATACGAACAAGAGGGGGTGAACAGTTCAATCTGTAACATCCGCTAACCAGATACTGTGTTTTAGCTGGAAATGCAGAGTTCCCATTGCCTAAATAAAACCTGTATCTATTTCCCCACCGCCTCATTTTTGACTTATGTTTGAGATGAGAAACAAGGGCTTACATATGTCTAGTCAACTCATTAATAAAAGAGAAAGCTGGGGTTTTCTGAAAAGAAAAATTAACTGACCTACCCAACAACTCAGAGCTGGTCAGTAAGTAGCACTGTTAGGATTGGCTAGAGCCTCACAGACAGGCCAGGGGCCTTGTGCCAACAGTAGTTTCCCTCACTTATTCTTCTGGCTGAAATGAGATTCCCAGTCATTTCTTATGGATTGGAACTCATTTATTCTAAAAACACTCCTTATAAGGATCTTCTCAGATAAAGACCTTATGGATTCCCCAGGCTAGAAGTTAACTTTCTCTCTTCAGAATCCTTAAGTCTTCATTTTACAGTATTTCCCGTGTCACAGTGATCTGTGTGTCCGGTTCACCCTCCCTGTGGGATGTAAGCTTCTTAAGCCATGAACGAACGGGGAAAAGAAGCCATGTTGATACATGGTAGCACCTGGCATCTTGCTTTGCACATTTGCATAACCGCATGCTCAATAAATATCTATTACATTAGATAATTTTTAAACATCAACACCCCTATTATAAAACTGACCCAAGTTTTACAAAATACAAAACTAGAGAGAGGCAGAAGCAGCTGACAGATACTTCAGATGCTCCTTAAGTCAGGAGCTTCCAGAGTTTTTTCCCATCTCAATACTTATTATTTTGAATTTTAGTTAGCAACATGTGCTTGTCCCTCCTCACCAGAAGGCTGTGACAACCTTCAGGACAACTGGGTCTTATTAATGTTTGTATTCCTAATATTCAGGCTGGCATGTAGCAGAGGTTCTGAAAGTGCAGATGAGTAAATGCGTGAATGAAAAGGCCCTCCCTCACACAGGAAGTCGAAGGCTCAGATGCGAAGCTTCAAGTTGTAAATGCTTTGTGTTTAAAGACATTGACTAGGTGTATATCCCCATCTAGCGGGAAGAGTACAGCAATGCTATCACCTAGGCCATTACACTGCATTTTTCCTGGGCTGCAACTGAAAAGAGAATGTAATTGTCATTGCCTGACAATTACAACAGTACGCAAAGTTATAGATTCCTTATTCTATATTTTTAAAAACATTTCTTTGATGAAAAAGTGAAAACTTCTTGGGACTTGGTGAAACCAGGATGCACCAGCCCTCAGGGGGCTCAAATGAATAAACGTACAGACATCCTTTCAAATACTGTCCTTCTTGCTAATCTCATGCCTCTGCCCCTGCTTTCATGTTAGTAACTCTAGGCAGTGCTCGACCAGTGGACACAGGCACCCTCAGCTACAGGCAACTTGTATTGAGGCAACCACAGACTTTGTCACTATCTAAACATTATCTACATTTGTACATATGTGTGTTGAAAAGACTTGAAACTAGAATCAATGTTTATCTCTTTATATACTCTCTGGACTGTGTGTGTCTCTAGAATTGAAAACAGGACAGTAGACTCTTAGAAGCACATCTTCCCATCAGTGTATTCTCAAAATGACCTTGAAAGTCGCAGCCCAGTCCTGGTGACCTAGTTCATAGTTACACAAATAATTACAAACATCACATTATTAAGACATATTTATCTAATGCAATTGTACTGAAGTATTATATTTAACTTATAGAGAATTTGATATATAGTCCTGGATTCTGGAAAGCTTTTAATCTATTAAGGGAGCCCGTGTTTGGGGGTTTTGTTTTGTCTTGTTTTGTTTTTCACGTTAGAGGAATTGACTTTATTTGTTTAAAAGTGTCTCCTGTGTAAAGTGAAGAATGCCCGTGCAGACTGGTTTGGGGAAGGGAGAAGTGCCGAGGGACGGCGGGGGAGGGTCCGTGCCCCCACAGGTCAGAGCACGGGGTGGGAGAGCGTTCTTTGAGCCCAGCCTCCTGCTCCTCCGTCGGCACAGAGCCCATTTCATTTCACCCTGCTCCAGGGAGAGGAGCAGAAATGGCAGAAGCTCAGGCAGGAGGTCAGCTTAGGGTGGAACCACGGACTAGCACTACTTCCAACCTGGAACAGAATCCAGGGATGCTCCGTCCTAGACCGGTCAGAGGCTGGGGTTGAGGTAGTCCTCAAGGCCAGAGATCAGGAACTAGGGTACCGGCTAGGGTTAGAGGTCAGGAGGTTGTAGGTCGCTCTCTGGAGACAGGAGGCAGAGATGGGAGCGCTCCTCAAGGTCAGGGAGCACGGGGTGGGAAGACTCTTCCCTGGAGTCAGTGTTCAGGACTTGGGAGCTGCCCTCAGCTCGCCCCCCTCCCCAGGCCCCCAGGCCCCCAGGCCCCCAGGCCCTCTGAACAGAGCTCCTGGTTCTGCTCCTTCCAGCGGCGGAGTTTCTCCCCAGGCAGCGGGGGGTCCCCGAGTGCCTCCTCCAGGGCCTGCCGCTCCTGCGGCTCTGCCTCGGGCGTGCTCTGCAGCGGTGCGCGAGCTCACTGGGCTGCGGGTCCCGCTTGTGCTCTGCCGGTGCTCCCGAGTGGAGGGCTGCGGCTGGCCCGGGGGAGGGCCACGCCACCCTGCCCCAAGCCCCGTACCCTCCCCTCCAGTGCCCCTTCGCTGCTGCCCTGCGCAGGGGTGGCGGTGGGTGATGCGTCTCTGTGGGGTGGGGGAGGCAGAGAGGGATCCAGCCTCATCGTCAGCGCCTTCTGCTTCGGCCTGGCTGTAGCAGCCTTCCTCTCGGGGCAGGGGGACCAGCCTGGAGGCTGGTGCTTGGAAATGCAGGTAATGAGATGGCGCAGCCACCTGCTCAGATCCATCAGGGTATCAGCAGCGAAGATGAAGGGCTTATACCCGCCATGGGTGAGCTGGAACACGCATTTTTTCTTCTGATCTTGTCCACTTTCCAGACTGTAGCTGGAGATGTTGATGAGGCCCTCTGCCTTCTCATCCTGGGGCTGGCGGTACCGGTCGAGCATGTGTCCCTTGAGCCCGCACCAGCGGCGGTGCCAGCGCGGGCCCTGCAGCCCCTCGGCCCCCTGCGGGAGGAGCCAGCCGCCAGGTCAGGCCGGCCCAGCTCCCGGCAGGACCCCCCACCCCCACCCCGCGGCTCAGCTGTGTCACCACGCCTTTTGATTTTTTGTGACTTCTGTCAGGGTGCTCTGGGGCTCGGGAGTGCCTGCTACCCCTGTTGGGAGTGTGGCAGGGGGTGCAGGTGGGCTGGGCAGGGGCTCCGGGTCAAGGGAAGTCGAGTCTGTCCAGGAAGCGGGGCTGGGCCCAGGACTTGGGTTTGAAGTCAGGTCGAAAGCAAAAACGTCTTCGGACAGGGCCCTGGGAGCCAGAGGGCCGGAGCCGGCGACGGGCTCACTGGGTTGGAGGAGCTCAGGGCCTGAGGAGGGCTGGGGAGGGGGGTCCTCCGGGAGCGGGACCTCCTTCAGCACTAAGCTTACCCCCTCTGGCTCCCGCAGCAGCTCCCTCACCACGTTCTTCTGGGGCCAGCCCAGCACCACCTGCTCGTTGACTTGGACAGTGTTGTCTCCAGGCAGAATCTGTTGTCGGGAGTCGTTGGGGACCTGGGACCCCGGGACCCCCTCGAGACACGAAGTGCAGGCAGTTGCTGGCAGTGTGGATCTCCAGGCCCGGAGGATCGTCCAGCGGCAGGCGCTCCAACCGGCCTTCTGCTCCCGCAGCTCCTCCCGGCTGCAGCTCGGGACGCTGTGGCACGTCCCAGCCACGTGGCTGCAGATCCTCAGGACCTTGCTCTCCTTCTCAGCCGTCGGACAGTCCTGTTGAGCCAGAAGAGGAGGGAACAGGCCTCTTGCACTAGCTCCACAACCGTACTGAGCACATCTGCAGGGGGCTCGGCACAGCCCCCCAGGCGACCTTGGGCTAAGCTCTGAAACGCCTGGATCCTCTCCAGCACCCACTCTGTTAGGCTCTGCAGGTTCTCTGGATCCCGGAGCTCAGGGCCCGGAGCCTGCTCCACCCCTTTCGGGATGAGCTCCTGGTGGCCCAGAGGCCACACGGTTAGAGCCTCCAGGCTGCAGGGGCAGGGCTGGAGCAGGTGCTTGCCAGACAGCTCCCAGTCCTCAGAGCAACAGTCCAGCAGGGAATCATCCAGGCCCGGAGCGGTGGGGGGTGGTCAGCGTCGGGGGAGTCTGGGGGTGTCAAGGCCTTTCCAGTCAGGTCTTCAATCCTGCAAAGCTCTTGTCCTAATGACAATTCTGAGACCCAGGCTGTTTTCTGCCCAGTTCACAGATAACGGCTACTGAGTTGAGAAGTAGGACCGTGTAGGGCAGCAGCTCGCAAAGGACGGTCCCCAGACCAACAGCAGCGGCCTCACTGAGAACCTGTTAGAAATACAAATTCTCCACCCACCCTCCCCACCTGCTGAGTCAGAACTCCAGGAGCTCATGTTTTAATTCAACTATCTATGTTAGGACAAAAAAAACAAACAGCCCAATCAAAAAGTTGCAGAAGACCTAAATAGATATTTCTCCAAAGAACATATATAGATGGACAATAGGCACCTGAGAAAATGCTCAATGTCACTAATTATCAGAGAAATGCAAATCAAAACTACAGTGAGGTATCACCTCACACAAGTCAGAATGGCCATATTTAAGAAGTCTAGAAATAACAAATGTTGGAGAGGATGTGGAGAAAAGGGACCCTTCCTATACTGTGGTGAGAATGTAGTTTGGTGCAGCCATTATGGGAAACAGTATGAAAGTTCCTTAGAAAACTAGAAATAGACTTACCATATGATCCAGCAGTTCCACTCCTGGGCATAAATCTGGAGAAAACTCTCATTTGAAAAGATACATGCACACCAATGTTCATAGCAGAACTATTTGCAGTAGCCAAGACATGGAAGCAACCTAAATGTCTATCAACAGATGAATGGATAAAGAAGATGTGGTAAATATAAATACAAATATATATATATATATATAAGTATTATATATATGAGGTAAAAAACATATATATATATAATGGAATACTACTCAGCCATAAAATAATGAAGTAATGCCCATTGCAGCAACATGGATGGACCAAGAGAGAATCATACTAAATGAAGTAAGTCAGAAAGAGAAAGACAGATATTGTGTAATATCTTTTATATGTGGAATCTAAAATATGATGCAAATAAACTAATTTACAAAACAGAAAAAGACTCACAGACATAGAAAACAAACATGTTTACCGGGGGAAAAGGGTGTGGGGAGGGACATTCTTCAAGCTGGCATAGCAATAGAAACAATTTAAAATAAGACACAGAAAGTAAAAAGACTGAAAAAAGTAAGCAGAGCATCATTGAGTTTGGAAAAACTCCAAGCACTTTAATACAGTGTGTAACTGGAGTCCCCAAAGGAGAGGGAAGAAAAAACATTTGAAGAAATAATGGCCAAATAATTCTTAAATTTGATGAAAATTCTATATCCACAGATCCAGAAAGCTCATTGATGCCCTAATGGAAAATGAACAATCCTACAGAAATGCACGGCATAATAGAGTTGCTCAAAGCTAGTAATAAAGAGAAAAATCTTAGCTGCATGAGAAAAATTACCTACAGAAAAACAAAAATAAAGCAGTTTTTCATTGAAAAATGCAAACAGAAGTCCATGAAATAGTAACTATAAAATACTGGGGGGAAAGCTGAAATTTTAGAATTTTATATCCAGCAAAAATAGCTTTCATAAATGATACTATAGACTGAATGTTTGCATGTATCCTTCTCAAATTCATATTTGGAAATCCTAGTCCCTCCAATGTGATGGAGTTAGGATGTGGGGCCTTTGGGAGGTGATGAGGTCATAATAGTGGACTCCTCATGAATAGAATTAGTTCTCCTATAAAAAAAAGAGCTCTAGCTGTCTTTCCACTGTGAAGACACAGCAAAAGGATGGCTGTTTATGAACCAGGAAGTGGGCTTTTACCCGACACTGAATGTGCTGGAGCCTTGATCTTAGGTTTCCTAAGTCTCTGGAACTGTGAGGAAGAAAGTTATGTTTATAAGCTGCCTTCATCTATGGTTTTCTGTTACAGCGGCCTGAATGGACCAGGAAGTTGGGTACTAATGTAACAAGTACCTAAACACACGGACGTGGCTTTAGAATTGAGTAATGGGTATAGGCTGGGAGAGTTTGGAGGTGTGTGTTAGAAAAAGTGTACATTGCCATGAAGGAACTAGTTCAGGTGAGATTTCAGAAAGAAAAGTGGAGAGCTTTAGAGAAAGCCTCAGTCTTTTCAGAAATATCTAAATAAGCATGAACAGAATGTTGGCAAACGTAAGGACCAGTAGAGACCATATGATGAGGTCTCAGAGGTGAGAAATATGTTATTGGAAACTGAAGGAAAGGTGATCTTTATTGTAAAGTGACAAAGAATTTGGCTGAATTGTGCTGATGTTCTAGTGTTTGGTGGAGAGTAGGATTTGTGAGGGATGAAATTGGCTATTTAGTTCCAACTATTTCTAAGCAAAGGGTTACAGGTGTGGTTTGGCTCTTGCTAACTGTTTACAGTAAAAAGACAGAATTGAGTCAGATCAGGATGATGAAGTAGCAGGACGTGAAGCTTACCTCCCCGCACAAACACATCAAAACACGTCTACGTGTGGGATAATTCTCACAGGAAAATAAACACTGTCAGAAAAACTCCTATATATAAGCAAAGCTGCAAGAAAGTTGTCCTGTGACAGGGTAGGATGGAAAAATGGCATAAGGTCAGGACCTCCACGACCTGGAGGAATATAGAAAGAAGGGAATGTTTGCATGGGCAGACCCTCAGCCAGGGAAGTGAATGGGGTGGCCACTGACTGCACATACCAGTCCTGGGGTCCTATGTGGAGGACACAGCCCCCTTGGCTGCTGGGAGTGTCCCTGGGACAGACAGAAGAGCTGGAGAACTCTAAACTCTACCTGCAAAGAGTGTGCTAGTGCTGGCTTGCCCACAGTCAGGGTCTGCAGGCCAGAAGAGAGTGGCATGAAGTATTCTAAGTCCTGAAGGAGAAAAGAACTATGACCTAGGACACCCTACACATAAATATTACTATTTAGAATAGAAAGGGAGAGAATTTCTGCCAAGCAAAAGCTGAAGGTACACAGCAATATTTCTAAACCTATCCTAAAGTAAATAATGAAGAGGCTTTTCTTAACAGAAAAGAAGAATCTGTAGGAAAGGGGAAATCACAAAAGGAAAGGAAACGTGTAAGAGGATTAAAGGTCACTTAAATAAGCCAGTACATGGATTAAAAATAATAATTAAAAAACTTACAAAAGGGTTTATAACTACAATTAACAGCGAACGTATAAGTATGAAATGTACAATAGGACAGCAAAACCACAGAAGGCAGAGGAGGGGGTGTACAAATGCATACCTTTTAGAATGGGCTTGAACTTGAATGACAATCGGTTTGAAGCAAGTAAACATACCTACGGGTCAACATACTGGAACTCCAATGTTAACCACAAGTCAAAACGCACAACAGATTCACAAAAAAGAAGAAAATACGTGCTCAAGCGGCGCGCCCTGCCCGCCGGCCTGCGCGGCACGGGCTCCTGGGCTGTGGGACAGCGGCACGTGCAGCAAAAGGATCGCAGAGTAAAGAACTTCAGGAAACTCAGACATGTGAAGCTGGTTTCCATGGAAACCTCATCATCCCCTGATGACAGTTGTGACAGCTTTGCTTCTGATAATTTTGTAAACAACAAAACCTAAATTCAGGTCAGATCTCAGTGAAGCACTGGTAAATGTATTTTTACGAGGACTCTGACCATGAATCTTTCTGTGGCTTTTCAGAAAGAGAGGTGCAAGATGTGTTAGACCGTTGTGGAATTTTTACAGAAACCAAGGCCAGATGTCACTAACGAACTAACAGGTATTTTTCATGCCGACTCTGATGCTGAATAATTTTGCGGTTTCTCAGAGAGTGAGACACAAGATGGAATAGGCTGCAGGCAGACCATGCGGGCTGCAGGATCCCCAGTCAGGGCAGGCGCTCCGGGCCTCTCCAGGTGGCAATGAAGTTTCCAGCTGGAAACACTAGGGGAGCAGCCAACAAAAGAGCAGCGCCCCCTGAACCCTCAGAGAATTCTGTGACCGATTCCAATTCTGATTCAGAGGATGAAAATGGCATGAATTTTTTGGAGAAAAGGGTTTTAAATATAAAGCAAAGCAAAACAAAGCAATGCTTGCAAAACTAATGTCAGAATTAGAAAGCTTCCCTGGTTCCTTTCCTGGAAGGCGTTCCCTGCCAGGCTCCAGTCCACGTCCAAAGACACTGTGGAGGCGAACATTCCCAGGTGCTGCGTGCAGGAGACACCCTGAGCGGAGAGCTCGTCCTCTCACCAGTCCCTTGGCGCCCTACAGGAGGGGGAGGGGGAGGGGAGAGGGAGGAGGAGATGTTGGCGAGAAAGAGGAAGCCCGTGGATGGCTGCATGAACGAAGATGACATGCCCCGCAGTCGTCGTCCCGGATCCATGACCCTTCTCCCATCGCTCGCCCGGTGGAGGGAATCACAGAGGAAGCGTTGGAGCACATCTGCAACAGCTCTGGGGACAAGATCTACCACCGGTCACCGGGATCCACTTGTCATCAGTGCCGCCAGAAAACTACTGATACCAAGACAAACTGAGGAAACCCAGGATACTGGGGCGTTCGAAGCCAGCTCTGCAGTCCCTGCCTCCGGAACCATCACGGTGAAGAAGCCCGGGATGCTCTGTGAGACCCGAACTGGCACTGCCCACCGTGTCGCAGGGTCTGCAATTGTAGCTTCTGTCGGCAGAGAGATGGGAGGTGTGCAACCCGGTGCTCCTGTACTTAGCCAAGTACCATGGTTTCGGGAACGTGCGTGTGTACTTGAAAAGTCTAAAACAAGAGTTTCAAATGCAAGCATAATATATTGAAGTTCTGCCACCTGCTTTCCACTTCGAAAACCTTCCTTGTTAAAGTTTTCAATTTTGTCATGTGATCGAAATCCGAGTTAAGAATTTTGATGATCAGTCTGTCTTACAGGCAAATCAGGTTAATCTCATCAGACATGAGTGCGTGTCTGGGCGTGGCAGAGGTAGTGTGGGCTGCACTCTGCCCTCCTGCAGTCTCCCTCTGCTTCTCTCCCCACCCCTCACCCCACACCACCCCCCCTCTTATTTCCAGTGGTTCTCTTCCATCATTTAGTTTCCAAGTTCCTTTTAAATGACAATTTTATGAAAGCGTGTTTGATTTAATTGGTGTTGAAATAGCCCTGGAATCCACCCGTAAAACCAAGCACTTGGAAACGCAGTAGTAGTTTTAACTAACTACATCTATCGAATTCCAGAGAAAAACCGTCTAACTAGCTTACATAAAAACAGTAGGTCTGATTTAGTGTTCCTACTAGTTGACATTTTTAACAGAATCAAGGCACAGAAGTCTTAAAACTGTGTGGGGAAATTGGGTGATCGCTGGCAAGTGGAGCGTATGACACTGGAGGCCTCTCCTGATAGTATTCTGTGTGTGGTGCTTGTTATACAGGTGGTCACAGTTGCGACTTGGTTGCTGCACATTTGTTCCGTCATGTGCATCTGGTCCACACAGTCATGACCCAAAGGTTCGTGGGCAAGGCTACACTTGAAATCATTGTAGAAAAGCCATCCTGGGGAACTGGGATGGAGGCTTCAGGAATAGGCCGATTTGAATTCATGGGATAAAACTTAAGTGTTTAACTATAGTTGCCAAACTTATTTCAGATCATAACATAAGGTGTTTCAAATAAATTCTTGATTATGTTGCATGGGAAATCGATGCTTATACTCATCTACAATTCTTTGCAGGTCTTGCTTTCTTGAAGAATTGTAAGCTAGGCACAGGGTTTGAAGCACTCTTATAACGCTGAGAAGTGCCTTTTTGGAGAATGGTGACTTTCAACAGTTGGCTAATGTAACATCTCTGCCAGTTTAGCTTCTGGGAAGATTTCATGTGTGGTCTCTCCCTTCCCGTTTTGGCATAAATCAAATCTTTTGGTAGAGGTGGAATCTAAGTGTGTGTGTATTTATTTTGCTTTGCATGTGCAGCCAGTAGCCACGCCCGTTCAGTATTTTGGTGCATAACGACCTTGGATCAATAGCTGTAAATAGAGCTTTTGATCTTTTATGCTTTTATACAAAGTTTTTTTATTTTAATAATAAAGTATTTTGTTCTACCTTTAAAAAAAAGAGAACTCAAGCATTCTAACAAAGAAAATCATTAAAACACAAAAGTGAAAAAAAGAAATGAACAAAGAACTACAAAAACAACTGGAAAATAAGAATTAAAATGGCACTAAGTATATATGTATCAATAATTACTTTAAATGTCATAAATGCTTTCATTAAAAGACATAGAGTGAAATATTGGGTTAAAAAAACTACAGTATGCTGCTTAAGAGAGACTCAGTTCAGGGCAAAAGATACAAACAGGCTGAATGTGAGGGGCTAAAAAAAGATATTTTGTACAAATAGAAATGGCAAGACAGCAGGGCTAGCAACTCATATCAGATGAAATAGACTTTAAAACAAAGCCCATAAAGAAAGACAAAGAAAGGCACTATATGATAATAATAGGATGAATACAAGAAGCGGGTATCACTCTTATTAACATATATGCATCAAAATACAGGAGCACCTAAATATATAAAGCAAATACTAATGCACATAAAGAGAGTAATTGACAATAATACAATAATGTAAGAGAATTTAACACACCACTGACCTCAACGAACAGAATATCGAGACAGAAAATTAATAAGGCAACAGAGGTCCTTAAGGTCAACTGTCCTTAACAGTTGGACTTAATTGATATTTACAGGATACTACATCCAAAAACATTAGGAAACACAAAAACACATTCTTTCCAAGTGTGCATGGAATGTTCTCTAGGAAAGACCATATACTAGGTCACAAAACCACTCTCAATAAATTTAAGAGGATAAAAATTGTATCTAGCATCTTTTCTGACCACAATGGTGTGGAACTAGAAATTAACTACAGAAAGGAAAAATGAGAAAACACACACACACACACACACGGAGACTAAACAACATGCTACTAAAATAATCAATGATTCAATAATGAAATAAAAAAAAACTCAATACAAATAAAAGTGTAAACACAACTTTATGAAATCTGTGGGATACAGCAAAAGCTGTATTCCTATTCAAGAAGGAAGTTCATAGTGATACAGGCCTTCCTCAAAAAACAAGAAAAATTTCAACTAACAACCTAATCTACTGCCTAAAAGAATAAGGAAAAGAAGAATTTAAAAAGCCCATAGCCAGTAGAAGGAAGGAAATAGAAAATTCAGAGAAGAAATAAATGAATTAGAGACAAAAAACAATAAAAAAGATCAATAAAACTAAGAGCTGTTTTTTGAACATATAAACAAAATTGACAAACCTCAAGCCAGGCTCACCAAGAAGAAAATGGATAGAGCCCAAGTAAGCAAAATGAGAAATTAAAGAGGAAAAATAACAGCTGCTACTACAGAAATACAAAAAAAAAATCATAAAAGAATACTATGAACACTTATGTGTCAACATATTGGACAACCTAGAAGAAATGGACAAATTTCTAGAAACATACAGCAAAGATTCAGTCAAAATGAAACAGACAATTTGAACAGACCAATCACTGTAAGTGAAGTCAAATCTAAAAAAAAAAAAGGAAAGGAAAGAAAAACAAAACGCCTCCCTGCTCCCTGAAAACCAAAGCCCAGGACCACATGTCTTCACTGGGGAGTTCTACCGAACATTAAAAGAAGAGGTAATACTTACCCTTCTCAAACTATTCCAAAAAACTGCAGAAGGAATAGTCTCAAATTCATTCTACAAGGTCACCCTTGCCCTGATACACAAACCAAAGACACAACAACAACAATTACAGGCTAGTGTCTTTGATAAATATAAATGCAAAAATTCTCAACAAAATATTAGCAAAATAAATCCAACAATATAAAAAATAATTATACAGCATAATAAGGTTGGATTCATTCTAGGGTCACAAGGATGGTTCATCATAGGCAAATCAATGTGATACACCACATTAAAAAAGGAAAGACAAAAATCACACGATCATATCAACAGGTGCAGAAAAAGCATTTGATAAAATTCAACATCCATTCATGATGGAAACTGTCATCAAAGTGGACATACAAGAAACATATCTCAACATAATAAACTATTCATGACAAATCCAGAGGCAACATAATACTCAGCAGCGAGAAGCTCAAAGCCTTCCTGCTAAATTCAGGAAGACAACAAGGAGGCCCACTTCCACTGCTGCCACTTAACATAGTGTCAGAAGTCCTAGTCACAGCAATCAGACAAGAAAAAGAAGTTATCCAATTTCAAAGCGAAGAGTTAAAAGCATCACTATTTGTAGATGACATGATAATATATATAGGGAACCCTAAAGTCTCTATGTAAAAGACTATTAGAATAAGTGAAATAAGTAAGGCAGAAGGATACAAGATTAATTGTTTAAAAATCTGTTGCATTTCTATGCAGTAAGAATGAAATATCAGAAAGAGAAAGTTTAAAAAAATCTCATTTAAAATCGTATCAAAAAGTAAAATAAAATACCTAGGAATAAACTTAACTGAGGAAGTGAAAGATCTATACATTGAAAAATATAAAATGCTGATGTAGGAAATTGAAGATGATTTAGAGAAATGGAAACATATCCCATGCTTTTGGATTGAAAGAACTGATATCATTTAATGGACATAATACCCAAAGCAATCTGCAGATTTATGCAATCCTTATCAAAATAAACATGACATTTTGTACAGAACTAGAGCAAATAATACTAAAATTTTTATGAGACCACAAAAGATGCAGAATTGCCAAAGAAATTCTGAGAAAAAAAGAACAAAGCCGAGATATAACCTGTCTGACTTCAGACTATACTGCAGAGCTACAGTAATCAAAACATTATGGTACTGGCACAAAAACAGACATAGGTCAATGGAACAGAATAGAGAGCCCAGAAATAATCCTGCACATCTATGCTGAATTAATCTGTGCCAATGAGAAAAGACCATACAATGGAGAAAAGACAATCTCTTCAACAAGTGGTGTTGGGAAAGCTGGACAATAACATGTAAAACAATAAAATTAGAATATTCTCTCATATCATATTTTAAAAAATCAGAATAGTTTAAAGATCTAAGTGGAAGACATGATAGCATAAAACTTCTAGAAAAGAACATAGGCAAAACATTCTTTGACATAAACTGTAGCAATAGATTCACAGATCAGTCCTGAAGCAAAAGAAATTAGAGCAAAAATAAAATGACACCTAATCAAACTTTCTTTAAAAATTTGCACAAAAAAAGGAAATGATCAACAAAACAAAAACACAGTCTACAGAGTGGGAGAAAATATTTGCACACAATTCACCCAAAAAGTAGTTAATATCCAAAATATACAAACAGCTCATACAACTCAATATTAAAAAATCCAATCAAAAAATGGACCGGGGAACTAAATAGATATTTTCTCATAGAAGACACACAGATGTTTAACAGGCATATGAAAAGATGCTCAACATCACTAATTATTAGAGAAAAGCAAATCAAAACCACAGTGAGTTATCATTTCACACTTGTCAGAATGGCTATTATTTAAAAAAATTATAAATAATGCTAGAGAGGATGTGGAGAAAAGGAACCCTTTTACACTGTTGATGGGAATGTAAATTGGTGCAGCCACAATGGAGAACTGTATGGAGGTTCCTTAAAAAACTAAAACTAGAAAGACCACATGATCCAGCAATTCCACTCCTAGGTACACATCTGGAAATAATGAAAACTCTAATTTGAAAAGATACATGCACCCTAATGTTCACAGCAGCACTATTTACAATAGCCAAGACACAGAAGAAACCCAAGTGCTTATCAGCAAAAGATTGGCTTAAGAATACACACACACACACACACACACACACACACACATACATAATACATACATATTCCAGAATGTTACTCAGCCATAACAAAGAATGAAATATTGCCTTTGCAGCAACATGGATGAGCCTAGAGAATATTATGATTAGTGAAATAAGTCAAAAACAAATACTATACCACTTTATGTTGAATCTAAAAAATAGTACAAACGAATCTATATGCGATACAGAAACAGACTCACAGACACAGAAAACAAGCCTGTGGTTACCAAAGAGGAGAAGAAGGGAGGAGGGACAAATTAAGGAGTATGGGATTAACAGATACAAATTACTACACATAAAATAGATAAGCAACAAGATTGTACAGTGCAGGGAATTATACCCAATATCTTGTAATAGCTTATAATGGAATGTAGTCTGCAAAAAAAAAATCAGTATGCTGTATACCTGAAACTCACCCAATATTATAAATTCACTATGCTTCAATTAAAAAAAGAATTATTAAACAAAATGAAACTAAAACTAAAAGATTTGGAAAATTCTGCCTATCCATATTGTAAAAAATAAGAAAGCACTGTTCAAAAGAGAACAGTAAGGGTGTGGCCCAGCAACTCTTTGATAAGTTTATTATGAATGTGAGCTGTGGACCTATCAGCCACTTCAATAGAAACCAGATGCTATTCTTCAAAACAAGGAGAAAATGACCCCCAAAGGGGATTCATGGATTACCAGGGCTTTCTCTTTAGTTTCAAAAAGGGAAAAATCATCACCTTAATTTTAAGAGGCCAGACAGCTACCTCCCAAAGCCTTGGGAGCCCAACTCCGGCCCAGCAAAGCGTAGGGCAGGCCCATGATCACAGGGGTTTGAGAAGGCGGGACTCCTTCCCTAGCAGTCCTGGAGGGCAGAATGTTGAACCAGAGAAATGTATTCTCGAGGCTTAGTAACTCACAGCTTGCTTTTAGTTTTGACTTACCCATTACTTCTATTTTGGCATGGAAATGTCCACCATTGTATTCTGGAAGCATACAGAATATAAGATAGTATTCTTAACGTCGTCACAGAATACTAGCATTAAGAAGACATTAAGAATACTGTCAATCAACTTGTCCTAATTGACATTTATAGGTTATAGTACCCAACAACAAAATAATTCACTTTAACCAAGCTAGGCCATATCCTAGGCTATAAAACAAGTATCAGTTAATTTAAAATTATTTGTCATAAGAATATCTCCTCAGAACACAATGGAATTAGGTAAAAATCAATTATAGAAAAAAACCCAAACTGAAAGAATTCAACAAATGGTGCTGGGAAAACTGGATAAACACCTGCAGAACAATAAAACTGAACCCCTATCTCACACCACTCACAAAAATTAACTCAAAATGCCTCAAAGATGTAAAACATGAGACCTGATACCATAAAATTCCTGGGAAAAAATGCAGAGAAGCTCCTTTACATTGGTCTTGGCAATAATTTTGGATGTGAAGCCAAAAGTATATGGGGGAGAGGGTATGAGGAAACAATGAGTGTCTGCTACGTAATGTTTACAGATGTGATGTTCTTCTTTTGATCTGCTCTGAAATTCCCAGAATCGAACTGTGTTAGAAATATGTCCTGATGGTCAGTTGTTGACTGTACATCAAAAGGTATTTTTATGTAAGTTACGTCCCAGAAACTCATTTGTGAGTTGGATTATTTTGAACTATGCTTTCTTCTTCCTCAAGATTCTGATACCTTCCCAATTTTAAGCATCATTTGTAAACACACTACCATGTATCCCTTTGTTTTTAAGCTGTGTCTGCTGTTTTACTATTTTGAATAAGCTACAGTGAACATTCTGGTACAGGTCTTTTTGTGGACATGTTTTCATTTCTTTGGAGCTAATTCCTAGGAGTGGAATTGCCAAATCAGAAAGTAGCTTGTTTAGTTTTGTAAGACACTGCCAGGCCTTTTCTCCAAGGGCTGTGCCGTTTTTCACTCCGTCAGTGGTACAGGGGAGGCCCACCTGCTCCACGTCTCTGCCAACACTTGGTGTTGGAAGTCTCCGTGGTTTTCCTCTGGTGGGCATTTCATCTTGGTTTTAATTTGCATCTTCCTGATGATTAAGAATGTTGAGCAGTTTTGCTTGTGCTAATGGGTTGAGTGTACAGTTGACCCTTGAACAACATGGATTTGAACTGTGTGGGGCCACTTTTATGTGGATTTTTTTCAATCAGTACAGTTACAGTACCACACAGTCCAGGGCGGGTTGAATCTGAGGACACAGAAAGGCATACAGAGAGGGCCGACTGTACACTATACAAGTACTTCCAGCTGGGTGGGGGGGTCAGCGCCCCAACCACCACATTCTTTGTGGGTCAGCTGTAAATCTTTGTTGAGTGTCTGTTCATATCTTTTACCCACATTGTTTTATGTATTTATTTTTGTCCCCTTATTACTGAGTTGTAAAAATTCTTCATATGTTCTGGTTACAAGTCCTTTTGGTAGATGTATGTTTTGGAAATAATTTCTTCCAGTCTGTAGTTGGCCTAATCATAGTCTTTGTGAATATGAATAGAGTTTTTAATTCTGATAAAGCCTATCTTATCAGTGCTTTTTTTTTTTAATGTCAGTTACTTTCTGTATTTTGTCTAAGAAATTTTACTTACCCCCAGGTTACACTGATAGTATTCTCCAGCATGCTTCATGGATTTAGATTTACATTTAGAACTGTGATCTGTCTCAAATTAAGTTTTATATGTTATGGGGGGAGGTAATTAGGTTTATTTATTTACTTATTTATTTTAACGAATTGACCCCAGGACCTCGTACATGCTAAGCATGCACTCTACCACTGAGCTGTACCCTGTTTCCCAGGTTTTATATGTTATGTAAAGTAAGGAGTGAGGTTTTTCTTTTAATAACCACAGGGATATCTGAATGTTCCCACATCACTTGTTGAAAAGACGTTTTTTTCCCCCATTTGATTGATTTGGTGCCTAAAAAGGCATGAGGTCAAAATCAAGTGAGGCGGTAAGCGTGGGTTTACTGCTGGGCTCTCTGTTCTGTGACTCTGGCCTGTTTACTTGTCACCGCGGTGCCACGCTGATGGGATTGCTTTATTGTAAGTTTTGAAGTCAAGTAATTTAAGACTTCAACTTTATTGGGGTTTTTTCAGAATTGTTTTAAATATTCTGTATTGGAATCCTTTGCATTCCTATATAAATTTTAGAAATTAGTTTGTCAATGTCTGTAAAAGAGACCTATTGGGATTATGACTGAAATTGCATTCAATCTGTAGATCAATTTTGGTAGAATTGATGTCAATATTGAGTGTTCTCATCCACAAATATGGTATATCTCTCCATTTATTTACATTTTCTTTCACTTATGTCAGTAGTAGTTTATAGATTTTGATGTTTTTATATTTAACGTGTTTCTTCATAATTGGGACTTGTCTAGCAAGGCAGTCTAACAATCTCGGCCTTTCATTTGGAATGTGTAGTTCGTATCTAATTATATGGTTGGATTTAGCTCAGCCATTTTCCATGTGGTTTCTATTGGCTACATCTTGGGGCTTTTTTTTGTCTTTGCTTTTTTCTTTCTTGCCTTTTTAAAGGAGGTAGGAGAGATTAATTGGATATTTTCTAGAATTGTGTTTTAATTTTTCTGTTGACTCTTTAACTGTATCTATTTGTACATATTTTTAGTAGTTGCTAAATATGCATCTTTAACATTGCAACACACAGTTTGCAATATACATTCTTAACTTTCCCAGTCTGCTCAGAGCTAACATTGTAACTTCTCGTGAACTGTAAGAAAGGACCAGGCACCTATTGTCTGACTGCTGTTCTGTACATTTTACTGTGTCTGTCAGACGTGTCAGCAATGCTGTAAACCCCCAATACCATTTTGTAAGTCTTGCTTTTTAAATAGTCCTATGTATTTTAAAGAAATTAAGACAAAAAAAGATAGTCTGTGATATCTGTTTGTACATTTCCCCTTTTCAGTGCTGTTCATTCCTTCCGGAAGGCCCAGCCTCTCTGGTGTCCTCTCCTTCGGCTGAAGAACCTCCTTTAGCGTTTCTTATCGTCTAGGTTTGGTGACAACACATTTGTTTTTCACATACCTTACATTTGTCTTTACTTCCCCTTCATTCTTTAAAGATACTTTGCTGGGAGTAAAATTCAGTTTTTTTCCTTTCAGAACTTCAGAGATACAGCTCCACTGTCTGTGGCCTCCACTGCTGAGAAATCTGTCGTCCTTTATGCAGTGTGCTTTTCCTCTGGAAGCATTCAAGATGTCCTCTTCTTGATTTTCAACATTTTTACCATGTGCCTCTGTGTATCTGTGTGTATTTATCCTGCTTTGAGATTCCTTAAGCTTCTTAAATTTGTAACTGTACGTCTTTCAGTACATTTGGTAAATGTTAGGCCTTTACTTTCCATCAGATCTCTGAAGCTTTTATTTTTAGGGTTTTTTCCCTTTCTGTAATTCAGATTGCTTAATTTGTTTATCCAGCTTTATATTCAGTAATGGTTTCTTGTCCTGTGTCCAGTCTGCTATTAAGCCTACCCAGTAGGTTTTTTAATTTAACCTATTGGTATATTTTCAGTTCCTGGATATGTTTCTTTTTGTAGTGACATTTCTTCTCAGATTTCCAACCATTCATTGGTGTTAAGTGTAGTTTCCTTTTCATCCTGAAGGATTTTGGATAACTGCCCCAAATCCTTGTTTCTATTTTCGACACTTGGTCATCTTTGCATCCGTCCATTTTATAACATGAGCAAACAGGCTCAGAGAAGTTAATGATGACTCCCCCCCAAAAATTACACAGTTAGTATTTGTGGAAGGAATCCAACCAACGTCTCCCTGCTCCAGATCCCTTATGCTGTTTTCCTCTGCATGTACTGTCTCTTCAGACTTTATGTCATGACATTTCCCAGGGAAATTTACCATTTGAGAAAAGTAAGATGGATAAGTAAACAGATTTTCTGGTCAAGTTATAATGGCTACAATGTAGAGAAGATAAATCTGTGATTAAATCTGGGAGTTCTCTTCTATAATCATTAAATTTTAAACTGTCCCACTGTTAAAAGTAGCTCCACGCTTAGAGCAGGGGAGCAGGGGTTCCGGGAAAGAAATCTGACCGATTTCCCTTTCAGCCCTCACCCGCTCCTGGCCACCCTCAGAAAGGAGCGAGTCAGCTTTTCTGTAGGACTGGCCTTGCTCTTGTGTGGTTTTAGGACAGAGCCTCTAACAGTCTCCCTTCACCTATTAGCTTTGATCAAGTATTTGTTTAAGATGGGGAGGTTTCTCTTTATAATTCATTTTAAGAGGCTTCAGACACAAATGACAGGAAGGAGTGTTTGTGCTGGGCTGGGGACATGAAGGAACAGTAGTTAACGGCAGCTCAGGAGTAGTCAGCGCTGTGCGCGCCACGCAGGGCTCTAAGGGCTTCTCGTGTGTTACTTCATATTAGTCCAGCAGGCCGCTGAGGTGAAGAAATGGTAAAGAAAACTAAGACATAAGAGGTGAAGTGACTTGTCCAAGGGCACCGTTAACAGTGACAGAGTTGAGATTCAGACTCCAGCAGTCGGACCCCAGAGCCCAAGTCTCACCTGCTTTCATGAGTCAGAGTTGCTTCTGACCCCGGCGAGACTCTGCCCCGGGAGCGGTGACTGATGTGGGAGCATGCCTGTTTCCCCTGGCCCTGCCCCGGGGGGACACTAGCTGCGGTTCAGGCCCTTTGGCTTCCTGCAGCCTCTGACCTCCTCAGCCACGTGCCCAGGAGGTCGCTACTCGGCAGTCACGCGGAGGGTCCCGTTTTCTACCCCAAGGAGCTGTCCCCTGTGACCTTTTTGCCTCTGGTCTGTGGTCCAACACTCATTCGCACTAGAATGGAATGAGTTAAGCAGGTGGAGATTGCCAGTAAGGGATTCGGAGAGGACCAGGGAGAGAAAATAAAGTGTGAAGGGAATCTGGGGAGGTGAAACCGGCGCCCTGTCTCGCTGGCGTTCTTTGTCTGTCTGTCCGTCCACGTAACCCCTCCCCAGAGACAGTGCCGCTGCCCCCGGGCTGGAAGCGCTGTGCAGGTTTATGTCCTCTCATGGGGCACTTTTGATGTGTGGCTGACCTGGGATATAGAATGTTCTAGACGTAGCTGCCAGGATGGTGTGAAACCATCAACTGCCCGCTACACGAGCAGGAGTTTCAGAGCCGCAGCCTGCGTCCCAAGAAGCACCGAATGGTCTGTTTGTGACAAAACATCTCATAAAAGAGATCTGGTAGCCTCTCTTGATTTTTGAACTCAGTTTTAGAACTGCTTTTGAAAAAGCGCACACGGACGGAGGACGAGGGCTGTGGAGATTGCAGGCTGGTGGTATGATGCTCAGGTGGGGACTGGTCTTACCCCCGGGGCCATTTCAGGTTTCCTAGCACTGGGCAGTTTTCTAAACAGAAAAGGGAAGTATTTTGCTAGGTCATTATTAAAGATCTTTTTAACACTGACCTGTTTTTCACTACCTAGGCATTTGAGAAGGAGAAGTACCTGAAAGATGCCATGGAGCGCGGCGGTGTAACCTGGCAGCGAGGCTTGCTGCAGGATCTGCGCCAGGATCTGCCCCGGACTGCTGGGAACGGCTGCCCTTCCGCTCCCTGTACCGCCCCACACAGGACACAGAGTAGCTCTTCTGCACCTGCAAGGTAAGGGCATCCATCTGAACACCACTTGGACCCTTGAACAGGCACAGATCCCTGAACAGCCCTCTCCTCCAGCCGTGTTCTCCCGGCTCTGGGGTTCCTCCCGGCCCAGCCTTGCCCCTGGCTGCTCTATGCTGGGGGCCCCTCCTTTAACGTGGGTCCAGGGAGAGGAAGTGTGTTCTGCAGTCTCACGACCGGTTAGAAAGCCCTCCTGCGCAGTTATTAGCTTTATGACTTCAGGGCGCTCCTTCTTCAAGCTTCAGTTTCCCCATCTGTAAAAATACTACCCCTCTCAGTTTGTTCCAGGAAGAATTGAGATAATAGATCATTTGCAGTGGCCCCTGCTTAGCACCCTCCAGTGGTTTCCCACGGCCCCGTGAAGAGAACCCACACCCCCAGGGCGGAGAGCCCCGTGTGCCTTGGCCCTCGGCTGCTTCTCCACCACCTCCCCCACTCTCCACAGAGTGGGGTGTGCCTCGGGCCCCCCCACTGCCTGGCGGCTCCTTGCCATTCCTGCCCCCACGTACATGCTTTCATGGAACCTGCGAGGTCTGCCGTGGCAGAGTCGTCCAGTCCCTCCCTGTGCTGCTGCTCCTTCCTGAGTGCTCACCCTGGACCGTCAGCTGCACAGCCATTTGTCCAGGTCACAGCCCTACCGCGGTACCTGGAGCAGAGCCCGGCACTGTGTAGAGACTTAATAAATATGCATCCAAGGTGTGAAAATGCAGGACTAAGTAAGTGTTGGCCGGTGTTTTTGTAACTCTACACACTTTACAAAACAGTTAGAGACACAGAAAAAAAAGAAAATACACCAGAACGTCTACAGTGACCCTTGGCAGATGGAGGCGTTCGGATGGCTTCTTACTTATATTCTTTTTATCATGAAACATTCCCTCAAACCAGGAGGAATAGAGCCCCCCGTCCTGGTGCCCAGGACACACGTGCTGCTCAGTGCCCACGCTCACAGCCAGGCCCAGCAGGCTGCTACAGGGGTGCACGGGGAGGGCAGGCGCTGAAGCCGGGCGTCAGGAGGTGACATCTGGGCCGAGACCTAGGAGACAGCTAGGAATCGAGCGAGGAGGGGTGGGTGCAGTGCCTCCAGCAGAGGGCCCTGGAGGGTGAGCACCCAGGTCCTGGGGCCAGAGCAGGCGATGGGGCTGGGGAGGTGAGGCCAGCCCTGGCTGGCAGTGATCCCAGTAGCAGGCAGGTGAGTAAACATGGAGACTGGCAAAGGGGGGTTGAGACACGGCTGGCTTTCTAAAGATGACGAGCCAGCTAGGTGTGGCGTGGCGAGGGGGGCCACCGGGTCGGAGAGGCGCCCTGTAGAGGCAGGGAGGCAGGCCCAGCGCGGTGCAGCCTGCGACCCCGAACACTCAGCGTGGGGGATGCAAGGGGTGAGCGGGGAGTCGGAGGCCAAAGGAAGCGCGTCCTTCCCTTTAGTCAGCAGGTCTCAGCCTCGGTCACACCTGAGACTCAATGGGGAGCTTCGAAAGAATGCCTGGGGCCCACCCTAGACTTGGTCTTGAGGGAGCCCAGGACTGCGGTGCCCAGCCCCCAGGGGTGCTCGTGACCAGCCATGCGGGTCCTCATCCGGAAGGGGGGCTCCACAAAGGTGTGAGCTTCGTGTTCACACTCCTCTCTCGGGCTGGCCTTGCTCACAGTGGGACGAATGAGGTAGAGGTTGGGTTTTTCCAAACTGCTATTTAATAACTAATGCAAGAAATGTTGCATTATAAACCAAGGCATGGGCCGTGATACGAAAGAGGAGAGATTTAGAAACAGGATGTTCAGTCCACAGAACTTAGTAGGTTTTTTAATGTAGAGAAGAGGGGAGTGTGAGTGTCTCCCTGATGTCTGACCAGGGAGACCAGATAGATGGTGCATCAAACAAGCTGGAAGAGTGAGCAGGTTTAGAGGTGGAAAGCAGTCAGTCTTCGTTCATATGTGCTGAATTTGGTATCCCTTGTGTTTATTACCTATGGTTCTTTGTGCACATGTGACAAAAAGTAAGTTAGCTTAACCAGAAAGAGGGAAATGCATTATAATGTAAAAATCCACTGAAGAGGTTTAAGAGGGAAGGGCCTGGGAGCTCAAGGGAAATCACTGACAAAGCTGAGGAGTTTTCAAGATGAACCATGCGGTCGGTCAGCAGCGGGCGGGCCAGGGAGCCGCGGGGAGGGGGCGAGGGCTGCAGGCTCCGGCACTGGGGCCGGGACAGTGGCCGGGGCCAGCGGAGCCAGGAGCACATCCCGGGGGTGGCTTCAGAGCCAGTGTCTTAATCTGGGGCAGGAGGCACAGCCTAGAAAAGACGGTGGCCGTTGAGGTGTGAGATGTCTCCTTCGGTCCTCGCGACAACCTTTTGAGGTGAATTCCACCTGACAGATGAGGAGACAGGCCCAGGCAGTTCTCACCAGCTCAGAATAGGGGGCGCCGCGTCTGCCTGAGCCCACACTCCCGACCGCTCTGTTGCCTGGAATCTGGTTTCCTTGATTCTTGGTGAATTCACTGCGGTGTCTTATTTGTTGTACTTCCACCAAGTGCAATCTCCACTCTTAAAGAGAAACCTCTTTCTTCCTAGTCTGCAGAGTGTACAGAGCACAGGTGCCGCATTCCTGCCAGACCCTATATTCCCTCTTTGAAGGTAAGAGTGAGGGAACAGCCCTAGGTCTGAGTATCTGGGTGCGGGAGTCTGTCCCCGTCTGTCTGCACTGGCCCTGCCAGTTGGTCTTCCTGACTCCACAGCTGTTAAATGACTGAGCAAAGCAGTTCATCACTGAAAATTACGTCTGTCTCCCTGGACTGCTTTGTGCCCCTGTGAATTTCTCCCAGGTATTTTTAGATCTTTTGTGAAATATTTATGCAGACACAACACAGACTGTTTGCTGCTCAGTAAGGGAAGAAATAGTAAGTTCACTCCTCTGTGTTTCATCTGTGATGCTGTGTGTGTAGCACTGGCCTATTCACGGCAAACTTGGCTAGTTATTTCAGTATGATTATTTAAGTCAGATAAAGAAGTGTGAATAACTGATAGTAGTAATTTAAAAGTTGTAATAAGTAAAAATATTAGTAATTGGAAAAAATAGTAAGAGAATATTGAAGAAAGTTCTGAAAATCGAGCAATGACAGAAAACCAGCAAACGCATTGAGTCTGCTGCAGGCGGGGTGTGTAGGATGTAATTCAGAAGAACAAAGTGGATTCCCACAGAGACTCAGACACCCTCTGTTTAGTGTGTGTGTGTGTGTGAGAGAGAGAGAGAGAGAACTGGATATTTTATAGCATAAGCCACAGAAACCAAAGGGCAAAGGTTAAATATGTTAGAATAAATTGAAGATAACTTTTTGATTAGAGCCACATTTCAGAAGGAATAAATGATTGAACACTTCTTAAAAAATCAAAGGGTGCTGAATTTTGTCAGGTGCTTCTCATGCATCAGTTGATAAGATCACATGGTTTTTCTACTTCAGCTTCCTGGTGTGGGTCACACTGGTTGACTTTCAAATATTAAGCCAACCTTGCGTCTCTGGAATAAACCTTCCTTGGCCACGGTGTGCAGTTCTGATCCTGCAAAACTGCATTTGCTAGCACTTTCTTGGGGATTTTTGCATCTATATTCATGAGGAATACAGTTTTCCTTTCTCATACTGTCTGTGGTTTTGCCATCAGGGTAGTACTTGCTAACACTGTATTGAGAAGTATCTTCTTGTTTTCTGGAATAGGTTGTGTATTCATTGGTGGAAAAATTGGTGTTAATTCTAATTCTAACTTAAATGTTTGGTAGAATTCTTCAGTGAAACCTTCCTGGCTTAGCAATTTCTTTTTCAGGAGTTTTGAATTTATAAATTCCATTTGTTTAGTAGTTTATAAGGCTGTTCAAGTTACCTTTTTCCTACTCAGTGAGTTTTAGTCGTTCGAGTGCTCCATCTCACCCGTGGGATCAGATGTGTGTGCATAAAGCTTTGGGGGTGGCCCTGTATTATCTTTTAACGTCTGAATTGTCTGTAGTGATGTGCCCTGTTTCATTGCTGCTATTGTCATTGTAGTCATATAATAGAAAAATGAGCAGACAGTGGAGCATTTGTCATGATCTTTTGTAGAATAAGATCTTAATACTCAAAGAAATCATAATGGAAAAATGTTTTTCAGAATAAACCTTTTTAGTCTTTTGTGTCATAAAAATGCAGTGTATTTGTATGAGATAGAACTGGGTTAAAACCTGAAACCTAAATGGAGTTCATTCAGGTTTATAAATTCAAGTTTCTGATGGCAACTTTAAAGCCCCATGGGTGAACATCTCGGAGTGTCCGCTCCCTAAAGGCTGGGAGCTGTCAGCTCCATCTGCTCCGCCGCACCTCACACATGCCCGGCAGTGGACACTGGACACTAGGCTCTTGTCAGATGGGTGAGCACATGTGCCAAGGCCACTGGACCAGCAGGGCCACCAGTATCTGTGACCCTCTCTGGAGGATTCCCTCCTGCCCAGGTGTCCTTTGGGGAGGCCTGCTGCTCCGCCCCCAAAACAAGAACATGGGTCCTTTCAGCATGGCCGGCTCTGCGGCCCCTCCTGGCTGTTGTCAGGGTCACTATCCACTTCCTAGCCACTTCTAATAGATCACTGGTTTTAAGGTATCTGTAGCTGCTGGAACGCTTTTCCAAACAACAACTTACAGGGAAAGCTAGGAACAACCCAGATGTGGGAGGACAGCTGCGCTGACACGCACAAAATGAGAGCGAATGGCATAAACACTGAGGGAAGCAACCAGACACAGCAGGCTTATCGTGCTGTTGGTTTCACTCATGTGACGCCCACAACAGGTGACATTAATCCGAGGGTCAGACTGGAGAGGAACTTCCTAGGGGAGGTGACGGAAATGCTCTGTATCTTGATCAGAGTTTGGTTTACACAGGGGTATGCATTTGTCAAAACTCACGGAAATGCACTGAACACTTGTGTGTTTTGCTCTGTGTAGACTTCAAGTCACAAGGAAAACGTCAAACCAGCCGCAGGGGATGGGGCCTTCAGACTGAAGACGGAGGCTGGGTGCCCGCGGCCGCCGGGCCACCCTGCGCGCGCCCCACGCAGCAGCTGCAGCCAGTGCTGAGCCACTGCTGTGTCTGCTGCGGGGATTCTGACATGTCCATTTTAAAGGAACATTTTTAAAGCCTCCTTAGGTATAAAATGCAACTTTGCTTGGAATAAAAACATCAAGGCTCTGAGAGGAGGTTTACATGTTGAAATGCCACAACAGCAGTGCTTTGATGTTTTTGTTAGCAATTCTGTGCAGCCATCTTAAAGCATCAAGACACAAGGCTAAAGTTCAGAAACCAATTTTTTTAAATAGGTAGTGAAGACAACCGGTGTCATTACCTGCTGGGTGAGGATACAGGGATTTCCTTTTTTGTTTGTGAAGTTATTTTTTAAGTCCTCACCACTTTTTCCCCACATCCTTACAGCTTTGGTAAAGGCAGTGATTAAAGGTCACTTGGTTTTGGGGGGAGAGGGTATAGCTCAGTGGTAGAGCATATGCTTAGCTTAGGTCAGTCCCCAGTACCTCTGTTAAAAGAAGGAAAATCCACTCCCCCCCAAAACGTCACTTGGTGTGGACACCAGTCTCACACCCTCTTTCATAAGGGATTGTGTTTTACGTTGCAGGCATGCCTGGCGCCATTCACTTTCTGTCCGACATCCTGGTCCCAGAGACATTACGGTTTCCGGCATTTGAACTTGGATCTTCACAGAGGGATGCAAAGGTGCAAAGACTACAGAGAGACCCAGCTGGACCAGAAGCCGCCAGGCTGCTTAACGCCTGACATAGAGCCAACTGTGAATCCTGAAAGACGGAGGAACAGGAGACAGCAGACACCTTCATGGGCCCGTGTCAGCGTGAGTCAGAGCCGTCCCGTCAGCGTTCCGCACCAGCGCTCCCCTCACCGGTGTAACACACGGAGTCTCCGTGCCCAGCTCTCTGTAGTGTCTGCACGTCTCTCGGTGCCCCGGGGCCTTGGCAACAGGTTTTGCAGCTTTGACATTTCTCAGGGGAGGCCGGTGGGGCCGCCCAGGGACCACCCCCATCTGGCAAGAGGGAGGCAGGTCATGGAAGCCCTGGTTCTGCTGTGTCTCCTGACCAGCAGCAGCGAGGGTGACCCCCATCACTTGGGCACCTCCCTGCGCATGAAAAATACTTGTTGGGCTGACTGCTGAGTAACACGCTGAGGGAAAGGCAGAGCACTTGTGGGGTAAGGGGAGGTTCTATTTACAGGTACAGCTGGGCTGACACCTCCCCACTTACCCACTGCAAGTGCAGCCTCCGACTCCCCAGTGAGCCACTTCCTAGCCGCTGACACAGGCAGCCCGCTGACAGCGGCTCCAGCTCTCAGGCCCCGAAGGCAGCCGAACAGGATGTACAGAAGCTGCTTGAATAGTTCTGATGGGTGTTTGAATTCGGATCTCAGAACATCTCACAATGATTTCTTAGATTAGATTAGTGTCCTCGAAAACGTGAGTTTTTCAAAGAGTGTGTGTGCACAATTCCATTTTAAAATGTGAAAGAAGAAAAGTCGATGTCCACAAAAAGCACATGGGTTCTCTGGTTTGGTGCCCAATAAAGATGGTCTTGTGGTGACACTCGTGTGGTCTCTGTTTGTTCTCACCTGTGCCTGACTCTGAGAGTGACAATCAGGAGCTTTGGTCACTGTTTTGAAGATTGTTTTCTTCACTTAAAAATACGGCCATTGCTCATGTTACGATGTACTACAGAATCCATTAGAATGGCAGCTTGCTTTTTCCAAGGCCCTTCAAAACCTGGGTAGTCTGAGAAGGGAGGCCTGTCGTGAGCTTGCACGTGTGACAGGCCTTTCCGCTCCCAGCGGCCCTGAACAGTCACAGCACTGCGGGGGGTCACGGCACTGCTGGGCACTGTCATCACCACTGTATGACACAGGAGAGAGCCAGTGGCCTTGCCCAGGGTCTCAGCTGGAATGAGGCAGACGCGGACGGTTCTTGCCAAGGGCCATGCTTCTGACTTGTACTCAGTACCTCCTCCCCTGTGTGCCCAGCACAGAAGGGAAGAAACTGAAACCTGGGAGAGGTCTTGTCCTCTTCCCGCACCCACCCTCCTGGCTGGGAGGGACCCTCGAACCACCCGGTGCAATTCCACATGCACTGCTTCTGTGTAAGGCGGCCTCAAAGCTCTTGCTTCCTTGGCTAAATTCACAAAAGCAGGACCGAAGTGTGATGCACAGCTCCCCTGAGCACATACACAGCCTGTTCATTCTTCCCAGTCTTTTGCTGCAGCTTCAAGAGGCCTTTCTTTTCAGGTCTTAATTTTCCCACATCATGTCTGGAGGAGAGAGTGCGAGGTGTCAGTTCCAAGATGACTGTCACCCGTGATGCCTATCAGAGAAAGGCTGCAGGCTCCTTCTAGGTCCCTTGAAGACCACTAGATGGCTGGGGTCTGCTGACGTCCGCCTCACGGATGCCACTGCCCCATTTCCCGCTCCCACTTGGGAGATGGGAGGCTCGGTTCCTACATTCAGCAGGTGTCTGCTGCACGCCTCCCGCATGCCAGCATCGTGCTAAGTGCTGAGAGGCAAGTACTAACAGCGCTCGTGCACCTCACAGTCCAGCCTGGCGACCGCCAGGGGGAAGTGAGCGGCCTCAACGCTCAAGCTTCGGAGAGCCGTCCCCTGGCACAGCCTGGGACAGCTCCTCTGCATTTGGCATCAGGGGTGGTGTGTGGGGTAGCAGGCCTCCCAGTGTGCACTGGCAGGTCACAGCAGGAGGGGACCACAGGGGAGTGTGGTCAGTCCAGCCTTGCAGTGTGACACCTCTGGCACGAGGCTGCGGCAGTCCCTGTCATCAAGGAGCCTGCAGAGCGGAGGTCACAAGTGGGGACTCGAGCCTGGGTGTCTCTGTTCATCTCAGAGCTCAACCACTGGTATGACTTGGACACGCCATTTCCTGTAAGGGTTTTCTGTGTACTCAGGACAACCTTGTTTGGTTAGTGGGACGATTGAAGTGAACGGTCAGATGGAGACGGCGTGTAGCGCATGAAGCACTGTGAAGGGGAGATGAAGGTGGCGGTGTAGGGCTTTCACTGGAGAGACAGGCTTGCTGCTCTGCTGCTCCGTGGTGAAAGGAAACCCAGACCTGCCCAGCTCCAAAATCCCAAGCACCTGGTACCGCTGCTCTGCCTGGTAGCTCCGAGCCTTCGCCAGCAGTGTGTGCTTGTGTGCGTGTGCCTAGCTGCCCCAACGTCCTTCAAGGGGAAGAGCTGCCACAGGGGCAAGGAGGAACCAAGCCACAATTTCAGGCTTACGCAAAATCTAGAAGTCCAGAGAGGCTGGGCTCTCCGTTCCTCTGGCCTGTTCTTTGCTCAGTGCCCCCCGGAGACCTTCGCGGTTCTGTACCAGGTGGACCTGTGGCTTTTGTAGGATCGGCCATCAGAAGCAGTGCTGGCTGTGTGTTAACAGGGATCCTTACCCCACTATTTAAAGTGTTGTCCATGAGAGGACAAAACAAGCACCAAGCACCATCCACCTACAATCCTGTGAACACCCCCAACAGCCCCAAGAACTGACTCAAACCATTTCCTGGCGGAGGCCCTGGGAAAGTCATCAAAGGCTTTATGCTCGCCCGCTGGAGCTGCAAGGAAGCTGACAGACAAGAGCAGCCCCCCCACCCCTCCCACCCAGCGGCTCTCCAGGAGCAGGAGGCGGCCTGCCCCCTGCAGCTGAGCCTCACGTGTCTGAGGGATGTCTCTGTTCTGCCCTGACACTGAAATCATAGGATGTTCAGAGAATTCTGCACTGGAAGTCACTTTCCTAGTGAAGTTTCAATCATACTGTCTTCCAGCTTCCAACAGTATTGCCTGAGAACCTGACAGCCACAGTGATTCTTGTTTCTCTGTGATCACTTTGCAAGCTGTAGAATTTCTGTCATGATAACGAGCCTGGTCCTGGGTTCCTGGCAGGCCCTTCCAATCTAGAACCTCCTGTGTTTCAATCCTAGGAATTTTCTTTTGAATTATTCTTTTAATGTTTTACTCTTCTGCCTTTTGCTTTCTTTTCAA
Organism: Camelus ferus; assembly: GCF_009834535.1. Lineage (NCBI taxonomy): Eukaryota > Metazoa > Chordata > Mammalia > Artiodactyla > Camelidae > Camelus > Camelus ferus. The sequence goes on from NC_045719.1 coordinate 23,110,387, forward strand.
AGAAATTACAGCTTTATTTCCTAGTCCTTCTACTGTGTGTTCCTTTATTTCCAGTTTTCCTTGTTCTTGGGGTAGCTCTTGTGTATATTCTCTCCTTATTTCTCATTGCAGTATCTTACCCCTTTGAGGATGTTAATTTAGCTTGTCCTGTTCAGGAGCAGAGTGAATGTGTATGTGGAGGGGCAGGGGTTGCAGGGGAGGAGATGGAGGAAGGCCAAGCCTCTGAGGAGTCCTAGGGCCTGAAAGGCCGTTCTGAGGAGTTTCGCTTTTCCTCTGGGTGGAGTAGACAGTCACACAGTTTTTGAGCAAAAAGAGGACATTATCTGATTAATGCAGGAAAGGGGTCATCCTGAGCCAATGCCAGGTGGGAGAAGGGAAACTAGAGGGCTGGTCCAGGAAGGTGGCTGGTGGGCTTGGTGAGAATGGTTAGACTCTAGATGTGTCCTGAAGCCGGAACCAGTAAGATTTCCTGACCGTCAGGTGCAGAGCAGAACGAGCAGGCAGACTTGTCTCCAGAGTGGCCAGGCCCCGGGAGGGCACTGCCAGCCTCTGAGATGTGGGGAGGTCAGCCAGGTGGGTCAAGGTCCACTACGGCACGTGGAGTCTGCGGGGCCTGCGCTGACAGGGGGCTCAAGGGAAATTTGGGAGGAAACTCACTTTGGAGTCATTTGCATGTTGGTTATTTAAAGCTACGTGCCGGGCGAGCTCGCCAGGGAAGTGAGGGCAGAGGGAAAACGCCACATGAAGCAGCGGGAGGACTTTGCTCCAGCAAAGGAGGTGAGAAGAGGCAGTGATGGGGTGGGGGTCTGTCCTCCTGGAGCCCAGGGAGGAAGGGAGCCGTCAGCTGTTTCAGGTGATCCTGATATGGAAGGGAAAGAGGAATGGCCCTTGGATTCAGCGGCCTGGAGGTCATGGGTGAATCTGTGAGCAGCAGACACCACTAAAGGAGTTTTGTTGCAAAAGAGGAAAGAAAAGGGGCCACAGTTGGTGACAGAAGAGGAGGTGGGAGCCAGCGCCCGGCAGCAGCGCAGCCAGGAAGCAGCCTGGGGAACAGGTGGGCATAGGGCGAGGGTGGGTCATGGTTGGGGGGATGAAGTCCTCCGAGTTCTTCAGCCTCCTCAGTGAGGTCAGGAGCGAGGCAGCATCTGCTGAGAAGATGGAGGGGGAAGAGGGAGGTTGGAGGAGAGGAAGTGGGGGTGCTTTCAGGGGAGCGGGGGAGGGGAGCGACTCAGAGGTCGGGGGTCACGCAGAGGGTTTGTTGAGATGCGACTGCCGGGCTAGTGTCCGATTCCGCTGGTCTGGAGCGGGGCCTGAGCGTTATCCCCTGACTGGTGCCAGGCTGGCCCTGATGCTGCCCCGGGCCCCCGGGCTTCAGGAGAACACCCTCATAGCTCCCTTCCTGGTTTCCCTGGTCACTCAGGATGGCTAGTCTGCTGTGCCAGCCACGTCCAGCGTGCTTTTAGTTGATCTGAATTACTTTTCCTGCTTGTGGGTTGCAGTTTTTATCTTTCATATCAGAGGGTCTGCTGATTCCGTGCTGTGGACTCTGACTGGGACTTCTGGTCCCCGTGCCTGAACTGGCTGGACCTTCAGTCGGGGAGGTGCTGGCATCAGTCCCTCCCGAGACGCCCAGTCCCCACCTGCAGTTGGCAGGAAGGACCCTGTGAGGAAGAAAGCTGGACAGCCACCCTCACTGGATGGCACCGCGACCTTCACCTAGATCCAGCGTCCTCTGGGCCAGAGACCAGAATTCTTTCAAGAAAAGGCGGCTCCGGTTTGGCAGAGGAGGGGAGGGGGCCGTGACGCTGCTGGGCGGGTGGGGAGACATCTGGCGTCTTGAGGGGACGTGGGCCTGGCTGCTGCCCCAGGGGGCTCCCACCCTTCTTGCTGTGGGCTCAGGGCTCCCGCTGCTCAGTCGCTGGTCCCTGGCTCATCTGCTGTGGGGCTTCCTCAGCGTGCGGCTGTTTCCTCCCCCTTGATTCCAAGCTCTCTGGGCATCCCCTGGGGCCCAGGCTGCTCACCAGCTTTGGGAGGGGCCCGGGTGCTCAGCCCCCAGCTTCTCTTCCAGCTCCTCAGCTGGGTTTGAAGGGCCGGGTGTGGCCCAGTGTTTCTGAGCCCCCAAGGGCCTTCATCACCCGCATCTTTCCGGGGCTCCTCCTGAGCGGTGCTGAGCACCCCGCAGCATCACAGTCATCACGCCCCGAGCAGAGCTGAGCCCTCCTGACACCGCTGAGCCATATCCCTGCCATGTGTTGAAACAGGGTCTAGTCAAGGGGGATGCAGTTGTTTTTTGAAGTTTTCTCACATTGAATTCTCTTACTAACATCTTATTTTTGATTTTGTCCCACATAGAAATCCTGTTTATTTTTGTCAAGTAGGAAGAGTCATAAATGACAAATGTGAAGTGTCTATAAAACACCATAGTTTCTCAGTTGTTTGACCATCACAAATATTTCCCATCTCTGGAGGAACAGCCTTTTTTTTTTTAATATTAACACACACTTCTTTTTTATTATAATAAAATCAGGCAATGGTCTGACAATAAAAAGGCTGCTTATGGAATACTGCTGAGTTAAACTTTACTTACAGGATGTTAAATCCTTAGAACTACAGTTTTCCCTAGAAAAAGATTAATGGAAACATCAATTGCTTTTCGGACTTGATAGTTGCTGCTTCAAAAGGTGGTTTTACACAAACACTAAACTAAAAAAAAAAAAAAAAAAAACCTTAGAACACGATGAATTGCTTTTATTTCTGTATGCATCCACATCTCAGCATTTAGTGGTCCTGAAAAGAAAAGTGGAAAAATGCAGCAATCTGCCAGGACGTCGAGCCCGCCAATGCGGGGGATCTGCCGTGCAGTCCGAGTTCATCCTTAATCCCTGCTCAGGACCGTGAGAAGCAGCAGCACCAGAACCAAGGTATGCACTGAATTCAAGACTCTTTTTGTTCCAGTTGTCAGATTCCAAACTAGACCCAAATGGACTGCAAGGATGACCAAGCGAGAGCCCTGTTTTAAACTACCTCAATTTTTAAATGCAAAAGCAATTACAGGGAAAGAAACCAATTCACTCAGAGGGACTGTGTGTGCTCACAGGTGCGTTCTGTGGCCTTTCTCCACATTTAACCACCAAGGACTCAGAGTTGGCAGGTCTGAGCAGCCCTGGTGACTGCTCTTGTCACCTTATCAAAACCTGAGCTGAAAAAAAAGCATCTGCTGATGATGACAGCAGAGGGGGTCAGGCCGAGGACCCAAAAAGCGGTTCCCAGGCCGGTGGAGAGTAAATAAATGTGGTTCCACAACTAAATGAGGGAGGTCAAAGACTATTTCCAACCTTACCTGATGGCTTCTGGCCAAAGCAACGAAGTGTCATGGAAAGAAAGTGTTGGGTGGTGACGGTGCAAAAGGGACTTGAAGAGGAAGGAAAAGCGGCACCCCTCGATTAAGGTGGGGGGAGAAGATATGGGGAAAGCCCTGAATTTCTCACCAATGGCCAATTTCAGAGGGGAGCAGAGGGGGCTACAATCTATGCTTCGGCCAAGGGTGGTAGTGGAGAGTGGGAAAGGATGACAGCTCAGAAGGGGGGCATCATTTAAGACTTAAAGAAATTAGGGATGCAAAGTGCCCACACACACCCAGCAGTAGTCCCACAGGCTATGACCTGAAACCTTCACATCTACCCTAAGCAGCCACCCCAAGCTGGAGGGCTGCTGCAGGGAGGAAGGGAAGCAGGGGGAGGGGGAGAAGGCAGAGACCCCAGGCCATGTCGTCAGCAGCAAGGTGACTGTGTGATGTGTCCTTTCACAGCTGAGTTACATGTGCCCACCAGTTATGATGGGAATCAACTTAAATACACTTTCTTGATCCCAGAAGCTCAACTATGTGGACAGTGGTTACACTTAACAGGATGATTTGTTACAGGACAACTTATGTATTTCAAATGGACAAAAAATTAGTATCATTTACAGGATCTCAAGATAAACTGCCTTTGAGTGGGAGTTTCCTTTCCAGCACTTTGAGGTCTATAAGACGTATCTAGAAAATGTACTGCTGTGGGAAATGAAGACTGCTTAAGTCGAATGGGGAGCAAGGGAGGGCCTGTGGTTCTCCTTTGTGATGAATTGCTGTGACACTGTCCTTTGGGTGGCCGAGGGGGTTTCACGTTTCCCTTAGATGTCGCTAGGTGCCAAAGCTCCTGCAGGACAACTCTGATGCTTCATGAATTCTGCCATTTTGCTAGCACTGACATGGCTCTTGGGTCACCACCCCATTAGAACTAGTAACTCCATTCATGGTAATTTTTGTTACAAATCTTACAAAGAGGGGTGCTTCTGGGTATTTGGGTCCACATTCTATTTTAAGGATGTATATTCGGTTTTCATAAGTCATTGTCAGAGGCCCAATTATCACTCCTGTCCATCTTGTAAGTGCCGTGTCTTCGTCATCTTCTAGACCCCAGCTGACTGTGCCATCTCATACTCCTTTCTGGCCTTCTTTGAGTTCTTCCAACAGTCGGAAATTGCAAGGGACTTTTACTCCCAAGTCCGTGGTGGCTGCCATCTTGAGTCACTGTCACTCCATAACAGCCCTTAAAGATCATCAAGCACAGAAGCGAGTGGCTGGGGGAGGCGGGAACAGAGAGGAAAGGGGCCTGCAGCTGCCAAACCGCCCGCTGCCCCTCCAGCCAGGAGAGTGTCAGGCCTGCAGCCACGGGCCTGCCTCCCACGCCGGGCAGAAGTCTGGGAGTTAAGTGCCCTGGGGAGAAGAAGTGACCGTGCAGGGTCTGGAGACTGACAAGCACGATCCGGACACCAGGCTCTCCGGGTTCCAGTCTGGGCTCTGCCTCTCCCTACTGCCTCACAGGGTTGTGGGGGATGGCACAAAACAGCCCCAGGAAAGCGCCCAGCACAGTGCAGATATCCAGTAAGTGTCACTTTTATTGTCAAGTTAGGGATTAAGTAACTGACATCAGATCACTTTTTAGGGGAAAAAGTCTGTGATAATGAAACCTGTGTGCGGGCATAACTTCGGGGCAGTCAGGCAGCCCCAGTGCTGGGCGGGACAGCTTCTGCAGTGCTTTCTGCATCTCCAGCAGCTTCCCTGATTCTTCCAGGGCCCTGAGGCCTGCCTTCTGGGAGGTGCTGGCCTCTCCACGTCAGCACGGACACACACAGTGTGTTCTATTAATATTTTATTACTAACTTTAAATGAAATGTAATCTATTAAAATACTGAAGCACTATGTTGTACACCTGAAATTAATACACTGTTATAAACCAACTGTACTTCAACAAAAAATAAATGTGTAAAATCAGCACGTTTTGGAGTTCCTGGCAATCCTCCCAATGACCACTCCGGGGATACAGCAACAGGCACTCTCTGCACGTTTATTCTAAGCTCGCATATGGTGAATGGCCATAAGCACCTGAGTGCACTTCCTTCCCCATGTGCGATAACCACGTGGACCACCCGCTGAGCTGGTGTATCCCCACGCCCAGCCCTGAGGGAAGCCTGTGCAAAGGAGCTGCAGCCATGTCTTGCTAGGTGGTGACTCAGGGTTGGGAAGAACTGCCCAAGGGGACCGAACTCCCGGGTGTGGGGCAGAGGTTCAGGCAGACCCAGGTGTGCAGGGGTAGCACTGGACATCTCAAGCTCAAGGATGAAAATGGGACTGATTTCCATTCTCACTGAGAGGGGAGGGGAGTGGAGGGAGATGAGCCATTAGAATGCACAGTAGAGTAACATCACGGTCAGAGCGCGGCGGACAGGGCGATCAAGGCAGAGCCCGAAGATGTGCTCAGGATCTAAGCATTAAATCGTGCACATGAGCTCTATGATTCTTGTTTTACACCTGTTTGAACAGGCATGATTCTCAGTGCTTCGGCCTACGAAAGATATACTTGAAAGAAAAACAGAATGTACATGTTACAGCTTTGCCCCCTAATTAATTAGGCAATGACAACTGATTGCTATCTGGAGACTAGTAGACACTGTGTAACTTTTGATGGAAAGACACACTACCACCTCTGCAGTCGACCTTCAAACTAAAACTAACAAAACAAAGCAAAACCTGAATCTGACCAAGCTCCTCTACACAGCAGTTTACACAGAATACAAACATCATGGAGATATCTGAATCACTGTGGTGATGGAGATGCCACCAGCAAATCCCAGACTGTAGGCACATCTGCAAGGAAAACAACCTGGCTTCTTCTACAGGGAAACGGCAACAACAAAAGGATAAAAACAGATGGAGGGAGAAACTATAGATCTAAAGAGATACAGAAATCAATATTATGATGTCACCTTATTTGGATGCAAACAGATGATTTTTTAAAAACTGCAAGACAATCAACAGAAGTGTAAACACTGATTAGACTTTTAAAGATACTGAAGATTATTGTTGATTTTAATTGTGTGGTAACACTACCTGCTGCATTGCTTGTGGATGAAATGTTTGGGATTTGCTTCAGAATAATTCAGGGAAGGGCCAGAAGGAACAGAGATCGAGCAAGTAAAACTGGCCTGAACTCAAAATTGTTGATGCTTAGTGACGGGTGCCTAAGAGTTCAAAGAATCTCTGTTCCTTGGTGTTTTCTGAAATTTCCTCTAAGTGAGACTGGAAACATGGGTCTACCTACAGTGGTCCGGAAAGAACCCTGGGAGAGCAGTGCTTTGACCTGCAGCAGCGGTTGGGCAGGAAGAGCTGAAAGGAGAGCCCGTGTCGTGCAGGACAGGGAGACAAGGCGTGTTCTCTGGGGAAGGCGGGGTGCGCGCCCTGCAACATGGAAGCATGGTCTTTCCACCACCCTGAAGGCCACACTGTTTCCCAAACCATCTTTTCAGTCTGATAACCTTTAATTGCTAAGGACAAGTCTCCAAACCATCATCATAGCTCTAGACCAGAGCCAACAAACTGTAAAACAAGTGAATGTATTTATTCATCCAAGGGTATGGCCTTCCCCCAAGATCCTTGCAATGTTAATCTTAGCTGTGTACCATGTTACCCCAAAGTTCAGTTAAAATCATAATAAACATGTCTGCTTCTGTGGGGCAGAAACTGAACAGCAACTTAGCCAGCACTTCTGGCTCGGGGTCTGTCACGAGGCTGCAGAGCAGATGGCACCAGCAGCGGGGCAGAGGTCCAAGGCGGCACGCAAGCTGGTGCTGCGAGCAGGGGGCTCGGCTCATCTCTGCTCATCTCCTGGGGCCAGCGTACAAAGGCTCACGTCCTTGGTGGCTTGAAAAACAGATTTACTGTCTCAGTGCTTGTGGCTAGAAATCTGGAATCAAGGTGTCAGCGAGGCCAGGGTCCTAAGGATCCCGGGGAGGATCTGGCCCATGCCTTTCTCATAGCTTCTGGGGTTGCCAGCCACATTGAGCGCTCTGCCCTGCAGACACGTCGCTCCAGGCCCTGCCTCCATCCTCACACAGGCTCTCCCCGTGTGCTCCTGTGTCCCTCCTCCTGGTCTCCCTAGGACACCAGTCATACCGGACTATGGGCCCACGCTGCCCAGGGTGGCCTCACCCTAACTAACGGCATCTGCAAAGACCCAATTTCCAAATAAGGTCACATCCTGAGGGTCTGGGAAGGACCTGAATGTGGGGTTGGGGGGCTTGTGTGCTCAAACAGACTACACTCCTCACATGGGCCTCTTCACATAGCTGAGCAGTCAGAAGACAGGGCAGCGGGATTCCCCAGTGCAAGAACCCAAGAGCCCAAGGTCATTGTGTTCTGGCCAGACACCATTTCTGCGGTACTGTGTTCAGAGGGGAAGGTCTGGACGAGGCACGGATAGCAGGAGGCAGGGGCCTTGAAGGCCACCTTGGAGGCTGCCTACATGCTTCACAGCCCTCCACCTGAGGAAACACACTCGGCCCCTCCCCGGGCCCCACAGACACTCATTCCACACTGGCGGCAGCTGTTTCTGGGCTGCGGAAGAATGAAGCTCTTCAAAGAAGGGCTTCTGTCTAAGCGGTTGCCTAAGGCATGACCCTCGAGTTTCCTCTTAACAAAACTTAACGAAGGATTCCACAGCTGCACTCCTGTCTTCGTCTTTATACCGTATTCCCCCGACAGACCCTGGGTGTTGTCTTTGCCTGGAAGCCGTTTCTTCATTTTAGCATCATCCGCATCTGGGGGTCTGAGAATTTCTAGAATCAGCAAGTCCTGGCTCCTCTGTGTGTAGCGGCCTCTGGCAGCGGCTCCCTGTCACCCACTTCGCAGTGAAGACTGGGAAGCAGGCAGACAACCACCTGAACGCTCTCACCGGAAACCTCTCCTAAGTCTCCTGGTTCATCAAGTACATTTTCTACTTTATTGGAAGAATCACGCGTGACAGGACTATTTTAAAAAAACATTCACCGTATCTGTTAAACTTTCTCCCTCTCTCTCTCTCCCACTCTCTGCACGCACACACGTGCACACACCCACCCCTGCTGCATCATTAGAAAGTTGTAGGCATTACGACTCGTACTTCATCATGCATCTTCTAAAAATAACACGCCACGTAATCACAACAGCAGTGTCACACCTGAGGAAACTAACAGTAACTGTAACACTGCAGTGCACCCACACTGTGCCCGGTTCCCCCGCTGACCCGGGAATGCTGTAAGTCTGTGCTGTTGTTTTCAACTGGGATCCAATCTAACTTTCTGCTCTATGTTTTGTCAATCTCTTCTAACCTAGGACAGTCCCCACCTCACCTGCTTTTGTATTTTGTCTTTAATGACACTGTCTGAAGACTCCAGGACTGTCATCCTATAAAGCTCCCCCGTGGGTCTGTCTAATCCTCTCCCTGTGGGAAAGTGTTCTGCCGTCTCCCCGCTCCTGTAGCTTGGAGGTTAGGTTAGGTTTGTGACCATGAGCCACAGATGAGTATCTGAGTTTTAGTTGGTTCAATGAAAATGAACCTACATCTTTAAATGCAGTTCCTGATCTCCCCAGCCTCGTTTCAAGTGCCCAGTATCCACACGTAGCCAGCGGCTACCATACTGACAGTGCAGATGTCCCCATCACCACAGAAGCTGGTTGGATAACACTGCTCCCGATGCCGTTACGTCCAGGTTGGACGTTTCTGGCACAACTGCTTCTTAGGTGACATTTGTGGCTCCACACGGCACCACATGCAGAGGCCTGGCTCGGAGTCCCGGGTGCTGAGGGACTTGTAAACTGCACACATAAGTAGCAATATCGCACACCCACCCCATCCTTCTCTGGTCCTGTCAGCCAGGATCTTACATACTGTAATGGAAGAGGTTTCTAGGGAAAGTAAAAATAAAAGAATTTTAGAGCTGAGAGGGAACTTTGGTATTATTTCATAAACAGCTGAGGAAACTGAGGCCCACAGAGTTTTAAGACTTGCCCAAGGTCACTGATGCTAGCTGGAAGTAGAGAATGATCTTCAACAAGCATTTTCTTACTCCCAGCCACTAGATATTAGTGGCAACTGAGGTCAGTTGGTACTAACACTACTAATAGTAATCACAAAATACTTTCTATTGAGTACTTGTCAGTATTAGCCACTGTACTTCATCCTTAAAATTGCTTCACATGATTCTCACACCCCACGAGGAAGCATTTATAGAAAACCTCTAACAGGAATTTATTTTTTCAGGTAATAAGAAACCTAGAATTGGTTCACCAGTTAAGTAGCTCAACCCTGTGAAAGCCTATATCTATCTGTGGTCACCTTCGCCTTTCCATCATGCTCACAGGGTAGCTGCTGCAGCTCCAGACATCACATCAATGATCCAAGCAAGGAGAGAACGTGAACATGGCAGTGCCAGCATCTCTCACTTATGACAAAAATGAAATCTTTCCCAGAGACCCAAGTAACTTCTACAGTACCTGTCACTGGCCAAGCCTCTATCCCTACTGCGAAGAGACTGGGGAAATGAATATGTGGTACAGCCCTTCTGGCTTCTGTAGAAGAGACAGGGAAAGGATGAGGGCTGAATAAACCAAGCAACAATGGAGGTGTTGCATCCTCACGGGTCAGATGAGGAAGCTGATGCTCAGAGTGTGAAACATCTCACCCGCAGTCACCCAGGGAGTAAGTGGCCAAGATGCCTTGCACACCAGCGCACGTGACTAGTGAGGCGCGCTCACTGAGGAAAGTGATGGGGATTTTGATGCTGCCTGGGTCTGGGCAGGTTCAAATACTTCAAGGGTAGGATGTGTGTGCCCTCAGCCAGCAGGGGAGGGGCGGCCCAGGCAGTGACGCTGCCACCTGAATAATGACCTGAAGAAGGATGTGCAGGAGAAGAGCAGCCTGCTGGTGCCCACAGCCGTCCGGGGAGTGGACCACTTGGAGGACGTGTACTTTATGCATGATACGCATTAATGCTGTAGTTCACATGTCTATGTACTTAATGCTACATACAGTGCTACGTTTCATATCCACTTCATAAATAGATACTTAACGCTATATTTCGTATTTCCCCCCAACCTTCTCTTTTCTATGACATCTTAGTCTTGCCAACCACACACCCTTCAGGAAGATGTTTTCTACAGTTGGTGAAACATTCATGTAATAAATGATGCAAATCAAACAAAAATGGGGCTTCTCATTCCTCTTCAAGTTGGCGGTTGTACATGGACTGATGATCACATGCAGTGTCAGCAAAGGCCAGCAGGACACATCAGTACAGTCTTCCTCATGGAAATAGGTGTCAAAAGCTTTTAAAAATGTACATAAAGATGCTTTGACCCAGCAATTTAAATCTAAGATTTTATTCTAAGGAAATAAACGTGAATGGACATAAAAAATGGTCACAAGCATGCTCAGTACAACATTATTCCTAACAGGCAAAATTCAGCAACAACTTTGGCAGAAAGGGCAAGCTGGAGAAATATATTAATATTATAAAGTTAAAAGTGAAAGTGCAACTATGTGGAAAAGCAGGGGGGATCGGGAAAGTGAAACAGGTGATGCTGGGAGGTGCAACTAGGCAGAGATTCACACGGGCCTCAGTTTGGTGTCCTGAGTGGGAATGTGTGTCCATCTTACTATTATATTTCATCTGCATCATCCACAGTGATGTCAACAAACTGGGAGGCATCACAGTAAAGACTGATTTTTCACTGGAACCACCATCTTGCAGTTCGTAGGTGATCTCAGCCTGGGGCAGTCATCCAGAATGAGGCTCTGACTTTCACCGCCCAGGAGTCCCCCACTGGAGTCCCGCATCCAGGTGCCAGGGAGGGAGCACGCTTAGGCCTGGCAGGAGCTGCAGCATGACCCTGGTCCTCTGCAGCCTCCCCCCACTGCCAGCATGGCCCCACCCTGCCTACACATCTTATGCAAGAGTTAGACTCATTATTCTGTGCGTAGACTATTTTGTTATTTAAAAAAGGGAAAAAATGGAATGATCCCAAATTCAATCAGTGTTGGGTGGATTAAGTCAACTGCAGAGCACCGTTATGGTGAGATGCTATTTAACTGTTGCAGGGAAGAGGCAGGGGGATATTTAAATGCCAGGGAAAATGCGAGAGAACAACAGGTGATGAGAGGTCCTGCGGTGTGTGTTGTCAGAGCAAAGGAACTAAAAAGTGACAGAAACCAGACTAGAAAGGACAGGCCCAGTTGGCCCAGGGCAAGGTCAAGGCTCCACGGGCTTAGCTCTGCCCCCTTCAATACCCCTGCCCTTCCCCAGCCTTTTGAAAAGCTGTGAAAGCTCAGTCCCTGTGAAAGGCTCTGCACTTTGGCTTTTACAGATACTGTCACTAAAACAATTTCAGTCCAAGTGGCAGTGGACTGGTGGGGGGACGGGGGTAGCCTGTTTCTCAATAATATTAAGTTATCACAGAATTGTGGTCTAGGTTCCTGCCAATTTTCTTCTTTTGAAAAAAAAAAAAGGTAGTTGGGAGAAAAAACACAATTTGATCCAAGATCTTGGATGCTAAATTTGTAGGTAATTCCAGTACACACTAATATGTCTTATGTAGGAAAATGAGTAGGAGGAAGCTCCCTAGAAATTCTTGGTTAAGATGGAAAGTTAAGAGTTACAATGCAACTCAACAGACCTGAGCTCCGGGGCTGCCCCTCCTTGGCTGGCCACTCAGGGCCTGCTTCTAGCACTTTAAACCCCCAGCGCCCAGTCACTGCTAAGTTCTCCTGCATTTCAAGGACTGAGCTGAGAGGCTGCTCAGTGAACCACCACCATCACAAACACACATACACACACACACACCCATTCTCCACATGATCAGACGTCTCAGCCCACTCTCCCCGCAGTCCATGTACTAGGTAGAAATTGTTGATTCTGATGAGATGCTCCTATAAGTTGGTGACATAAATTAATCTGTTTAACTTGCTTTAAGCCAACAGCTGGCAGAGCACTGAAAAATGCTCTGGGGGGTGTGGAGAAAAGGGAACCCTCCTACACTGCTAGTGGGAATGCAGTTTGGCGCAGCCATCATGGAAAACAGTATGGAGATTCTTTCAAAGACTAAAAATAGACTTACCGTATGACCCAGCAATCCCACTTCTGAGCATATATCCAGAAGGAACCCTACTTCAAAAAGACACTTGCACCCCAATGTTCATAGCAGCACTATTTACAATAGCCACGACATGGAAACAGTCTAAATGTCCATCAACAGATGACTAAAGAAGATGTGGTGTATTTATACAATGGAATACTATTCAGCCATAAAAACCGACAACATAATGCCATTTGCAGCAATATGGATGTCCCTGGAGAATGTCTTTTTAAGTGAAGCAAGCCAGAAAGAGAAAGAAAAATATCATATGATATTGCTAATATATGGAATTAAAAAAAAATGAAAGAAGACAAATGAACTTAAATATAAAACAGACACATAATCATAGACATAGAAAACAAACTTGTGGTTGCCAGGGGGTGGGGCGGGTGGGAAGGGAAGACTGGGAGTTCGAGATTTGTAGATGCTCACAGGTATATATAGAGCAGATAAACAAGTTTATACTGTATAGCACCGGGAAATATATACAAGATCTTGTAATAGTTCACAGTGAAAAAGAATATGAAAATGAATGTATGTACGTTTATGCATGGCTGAAAAATTGTGCTGTACACCAGAAACTGACACATTATAAACTGGCTTTGCCTCAATACAAAATAATAATAATAAGTTACAACACAGTTCTTGGATCACTGTACTCAATCGTAATAGTCAATACAGCTCTGTAAAAACCAGTTCACAGCTTCCATGTCCAAGAAAGGAAACTCACAGGCAAGGATCATCTACTGTGTGCCACATACCACTGAGGTGCTGCACACCTGCTCAGCCTGGCTCCTTCTACGTGAATAGAGGTTGGGGTTGGGGGAAAGTAGGAGACAGGCTACAGCCTGTGGTCTTGGAACTGGTGATGCGACATGGGGAGAGCCGTGAAGCTGATGAAGAAAATGATGAAGTCTGAGTCCCAAGTGATGAGTCCTCTGTAGTAAGGAGGAGCCCCAAGCCCTCAGTTCAGGGACACAAAGGGAGAGACGCGCACGGAAGGAGAAGGTCTGGATGCATAATAAAGGTTTTATAACTGCTGCTGCCCAGTGAGTCCCAGAGGGTAACCGTGAGCACTGAGCAGGGAGAAAGGCTCCTCCAAAGAGTATCTTTAGCTCAATTTGTGGGAGGGGGCGCAGGGGGCAGTCAGGCACCAAATGAGTGCAATTACATGTGCTATCGCAATCCTCACAACAGCCCTTTGAGAGTTACTATCCCCATCTTCCACATGTAAAAACTGAGACTCAGGAAGGCTAAGTAACTTGCCCAACTTCAAACATCCAGAACACATTCCTAGGCCTGACTCCAAAGCCAGTATTCTTTCTACAACATCTCCTTGTGTCTCAGAGACTAGGGAACAGGGAAGGGTCCCCTGCTCCAGGCTGCAGACTCAGCCAAGGGGACTACAATACCATATGAAGCAAGCCCCAGGTTGGGGAAATGAGAACTCAGAGCCACTGTATCTGAATATAAAGTAAAATCAACTTAAAAAGACACTTTTTCACAACAGGCTATCACTGTATGTTTATAAGCAGAGTATTCTGCTGTGTGACAAAGCACTCATTTTCTTCCATCAACTTTTTCTTCTTCACTTGTTTCTGTAACTGAACGTTGTGTTGGAACTTCACTGTGTTAGAGTAAAGTAGAAACTTTACGGGCTTTGACCACCTTGACAGCTAAACACAGAAGACAGAAAGACCCTGAAATGTACATGTTGCTATCCACATTACAGGATTCCCTGGTAAGTGGGGGGAGGAGCATGAGGCTTAGACCTAAAGTACAAGCAGGTTCATTACTGATCCACAAATGGGCCGTGGAGCAGTCAGACAACTGCCGTCTTCCTCACTCAAGCCCACTTCCAGCGCGGGAGTAAGGAGCCCTGCACCCTGAACGCCGAGGGCAGGATTAGAGAACACTCTCCCTGAGTGCCTGTCAGTCTCAGAAAAGGTTCTTCTTTGTTGCACAACATGAAGTAAGAAAGAAGGTAGAGAGAGGCCCAAAATCTCTCTCCAGCCCCACTTTCTATCATGAGGGTTGGAACAGAAACCTGAGGACAGGGGTGACATGCATCCGCCCCAATACATGCCAGGCTTTTAGTCTTTTGGTATTTATTACGGTGTGTTTCACCGGCATCACACTAGTCGATTTTTGGTTGCTTGGTGACAGGCTTTTAAAAACATTTTTGTAGTGGTGTTTTAGTCTGTATTCAGAAAAAATATATATCACATTTTAGCAAACCATGAGGTAAAGATTTTTGAAGTATACACAATAAAGAAAAACATACCAGTGTTAGTATGGGTGATACGCACATGATGAAGAACCATACAAAGGGAGGCTGGGAAAGGATGTCACAGCCACTGTAAGAGCCAGAAGCCAGCCGGGCCGGGCGGCCTGCACAGCGCTGCGCCCGTGCCGCCCCGCACTCTGCATCTTCCTACACAGAGCTTCCCTCTGGGATGGCCGATGGGTGTTTCACTTCTCACTCACAAGACTAGCAGCGTGAGTCAGGCAGCGTTCCATGCAGCACCTAAGGTCAAAGTTCACTCACTATTCTCTTTCCTATCACCACTCACGTCCAGTCATGTTATCCAAAGCAGTTCACCAGACTTTATGAAATGAATCCAAAAACAGGATCAACAACATCAAAATGTCTCAAATATGAGCAACAGGAAAGTCTTGTTATTCAAATTCCTCACAGCTAAATCCCCTTGCAATTAAAAGCCCACAGAAATTAAAATCAAAATGCCTCATTCCCAATTTCATACAACTGTCTCAGTCTCAGCCAGAGGGCATTACTCAGATGCCGGGGGCTCTTACCCCTGCAGCTGTGTCCTAGGCTGTCCCTCCCAGGAATGGATGCATTTTCTGCATTTTCTCCAGCCTCTTCCAAGTTAATTCAAATCTCTACTCAGCTCTACTCTCCAAGAGGTCAGTAGCCACAAAAGAAGTGCAGCTCCACTACAGAAGTTACCACAAGCAAAATCATAGTCCCCAAATTAGGTGCATGGTGCAAAGCTGTTCAGCACTGCTACTGCCAGCCAGAGCGTGTGGCAGATAACCTAACGGTACCTGTGCTGGAGACAGCGAGGACCTGAGAAGGGTCAGGTCTCAATCCCACGGCAGGCCAGCCACTGCGCCAGGGCCAAGGCCACAGTCTGGAATGCTGTTCACTGAGCAGAAACTGCCCAACGGCTGTGCTTCTGCATGTTTATTATGTGTGTGTTTCTTTGTATTTTTCCGTGTTTTGTTCTGTTGGCTGAGGCTTGTGGGGCTCTCCCCATATATTTTGCCTACTTTCTCTCAGAGGGTGACATTTTAGATCTTATGGCCATCTGAGAAAAGTTAGATATTCTGGTTTGTTCATTTCCTCTTGTCTGTTATCTCATGCATGATTGTGGTCGAGAGAAAACCTCTACTCCCAAATTCCTCCAGGTTCTCTTGTGAAGTATCCTCTTCTCTAAGAAAATACGAGGAATGGAGTAAGGACCACCCTTAGCACTATGTTTTAACTTAATGACTTACAAAGCTCTATTTATTCTGATACTAGTAATTGTCATCACTCTTCCATAAGCCCTTCCTCCGTACTTAAGCAGGTTGAGTTGTAGTTAGGCAGTAGGTAACCAGAGCCAAAATTTAAAACAAACAAACAAAAAATTAAAGCACCAGGATCACAATAAGGGCCAGTGAGTCAGGATAAGCCTGTACACTGTCGTGGGAATGGAAACCGGTTCCTTTGGAAACACTGGAAAACAACGCAAAGATTCCTCAAAAAACTAGGAGTAGAACGCTAAAAGATACGGCAATTCTAATTCTGGCTGTTTATCCAAACAAAACAAAAACACTAATTTGAAAAGATGTATGCATCCCTATGTTCACTGAAACATTTTTACAACCACCAAGATACAGAAACAACCTAAATGTCCACTGATGGATGAATGAATAAAGAAAACATAATACACACACACACACATATATATATATATCCACATATATATGACATATTTATATAGGTATATATAAAACAGAATAGTATGTAGCCACCAGAGAAGGAAATCTTGCCATTTGCCACAACATCAACCTTGAGGGTACTATGTTAAGTGAAATAGGTGAGGTGAAGAAAAACAAATCTGTGTAACTTTGCTTTTATATGGAATCTAAAAAGCAAAACAAAGAGCAAAACTTGAATTTGCCAAGCACCAGCAACTATGCACACAGCACCTACGCTGTACTAGGTGTTAAGAATCATCTATAAATGACATAACCTGTACAGTAGGGAGGGCACAGGTCATATACCAATATAAGGCCATTTTATATACGGGACTCGAGCATCCATGGATTGTAGTATCCACAGGGGATCCTGGAACCAATGCCACATAAATACTGAAGGATGGCTGTATTATTTTAGGGTACATTTAGATATTCTGTTCATCATGTATTTTATTTTTTGAAAACTTGAAATTCATTTTTGAATGTATTTTTTCAAATTGGACTTTTAAAAATATTGCACTAAAATATCATTAATTTTATTTAATTAGTTTTGGCACACCCTCAAATTTTGTGTGCCACGATTCCCTCACTCTATTATGCATCTGCCTTGAATCAGAGGCTTGAAGTCAAACATCATTTCCAGGTATGGCCAGCAGAGGGGAGCAAAGGGTAGTAGAGCCAGTGCTAAGGAGGGGTAGGCATTGTCTCTCCTCAGTCTTTCTGGAGGTAAAAACCAGCTAGCAGGGAGCAGAAAGTCCAGAATGCCACAGTCAGGAGAGAAATTACACGGACAGCAACCCAGAATGAAAATTAGGCTGAGGCAGCAGTGGAAAGGTTTAGCCACAGTTCACAGCCAGGTACCTGTTGTAGAGATGTGAGCAACTAGACCTCAGACCACTCCTCCCAGCCTGTCTGCAGCCCGTGGACTCGCTCCTTAAAGTGACAGGCACCTGCTGTCCATGCTGGGAGCTGATCACACTTCCTGTCATGCAACCAGCAGTGGCTAGTGGTTCACAACCAGCCATGTTGAGGAGAGGGTGGGGTCTGGGCACCAAATGCAAACACACTCAGTGAGAGCACACACACATGTGCCAACTAAACACCGACCAAACCAACCTACACATGATGTGGCTTCGTATTTTTCTTCTGTCCTTCAGGAGGGAAACATTTCTTGTCTCGTTCAGAGGGAAACATTGCTTAGTTGCGGAAACACTGTATGACTTTGAAATTAGACAAACGTGACTCTAGGGATTGTTAGCTATGTGGCTCTCAGTTACTTAACTTTACTGAGCCTCAGTCCCTCCATCAGGAAAACTAGAAATAAGGATTCTTAACTCACAAATCTGCTGCAAAAAAATGACACAAGGTATTGAAACTGCCTGGCAAAGAGCTTAGCAACTGGGAGTTACGCTGTCAACACCACTCCCTGTTCTGTCTCCCTCTCTTTGGTCAGGGAAGACCACACATGACGACTTGCTAATTCTGAATATAAAGTCTCACTGTCTCCTAAAAGCATAACTAACATGAATTGAGAGGTTACAGTGCTGGATACCGTAATAAGTTTTCACAAGTATTATCTCATTTAATTCTCATCACAACCCTATAAGGAAGGTACTTTTATCATGATTTCTATTTTACAAATAAGGATATTGAGGCTTTACAAGTGTACCTGGCTTTCCTAGTCTTCTCAGGTAGGTAGTAAATAATGAAGAGGGATTGAGAACGAGGTAACTCGGTTCTAGAACATATACACCTGACACTACACACTCTGTTCTCGAGTACAGATATTTAATCAAATATTTAAAAATTTAAGGGAAAAATAGAACTAAGAAAGTTGATTTTGCAACATGCTTAAATGCTGGTACTAGTGACACAGGATCACCTCTTCTACTGGGTATTTAGGGTGAAAGTTCAGTGTTTAATGAAACACATGAAAACAGACCCGGTCACTGTCATTCCACTCACAGCACTTTCACAGAAGGAAAAGAACAATGGTATTTTGGAAGAAAATAAGCTGTTAGATTTAAAAGTAACTATTACATCACTAAGGAAAGCTCCTTTGGTCTTTCTAGGAACACGTTTTCTCCCCTTTGCTTCACACTAAAGGGGAAGATGGCATAAGAACCCCACTTCATTCTCAGTGGATGCCTAAAACACAATCACAGTGCTGGTTACATATACGAGTCCTGCCGAAGGCTTTTTATAAATACTGGTTTTTTGGATCTGCTGACTCAGTACCTCTGTGGGGGGGGGACTGCCTGAAAAGCTCCCCAAAGCCATTCTGATACATCAGTCTTGAATACCAGGGACTGGATTCTAGAAGGGGAGGTGGTTCCCTAGCCTCTAACCTCCCTCTCCAAAAGGGAGAGGCAGAGAGTGGAGAGGATCTGGGAATTGGGGAAGGTGCAGAGACATGTCTGCCTACATTTCTTGGCTTAGAGAGACTCTGGCAGATTCTGGATGAGGGGCCAGGAAGTGCTGCCGCATGAGCCCCCACGGCTGTAAAGACAGGCAAGCAGGTCCAGACCAGCACTTCCCTTTACAAGTGGGGAGAAGGGTCTGGAGGCCACTATCTAGATGCCACTTAGGCTACAGTAGTTTTAAAATGAGAGGCCTGAAAAAGGTCCAAAGGACTAAAAAGCCCCATGCCTCTGGCCTCCACCTACCTTTTCAGACTTATCTCACTTTCTAGGAAACTCTTGCATGTCTCTGAAATTTCATAAGCTCAAATTCTATCCCTTTGACATGGAAATACGACACCATCCCGCCCAACACAGGGTCTTCCCTTTTTCTTCATTTTCCTCTCTCTCCTCCTGCCTTTTGAATCTCCTCCAAATAATTCAAAATTACCTTTTAAAATTCATTTCAAATGAGCTCTTCAAAGAAGGCTTCCTTGCCAGACCTCTCCACAATCAAACACAGGTGTCCCTCTTTTAATTACTCATCTTACCCTTTAATTTTTCTTTATACCTGTGAGTCTCGTGTTAACACATTTATTGGTGGGAATCTGTTCAATTTCTGCCTCCACCATGCAAGTCTAGGTTTTCTGAGAGAACTGAGTCTGAGTCCCTTTGTTCCCTGCTGTCCAAACCTAACCAGGTGCCTTTCTTTAAATACACACCCAAACTCTCTCTGCTGAATGAATGAAATTAAAGGAAGACTATTTCAGAGTATCCTTTTGTCCTTCATCCATGGCAGAAATTTGTATCATTCATATATTCAATTACATGTTTTGAATTCCTCCAATGTGTCAAGGCCTGTGAGAATTAAATGCTAAGATAGACTCTTTCCTCAAGGTCCTTAGAAGTTACTGGGGAATAAAACATATGTATTCAGGTACTATTACAGGAGCCTACAAAAGAAACCACACACTTTTTTGCTACCATGGTTGGATTTCAGTCCTCTGCAGTTGTCAAAGTGCCTGCTCCTGTGAGAACAGGGTAGGGGACCTCCAGGGTCAGCTGGGTTTGAAGCCTTTGCTTCCATCACAGCGGCCTTGCTTGACAGCTTCTAAACCATCTGGGCAGCAGCCTCCTCATCTGCACCCTGGTCAGTTTTCTAGTGGAGAGAGAATGCTGTCTCTACATACAATGTCTGTAGCAGGTTACTACAGGTCCCACAGCACTGAAGATGACACACAGATGGCAAGTAAGCACAAAAGGATACTGAGCATCACTAACCATGAGGGAAACGGAAATTAAACCCACCATGAGACGGCAATACACAGCTGTCAGATGCCTAAAATAAAAAATGACCTACCTAATGTATGTGTGCAGGTGGGGAAACTGAATCAGGCATAGAGTGCTGGTGAGAATGAGAAATGGTGCTGCCACTTGGGAAAACAACTTCTGACAGTGTCTTAAAAAACAAAGCACAGACACAACAGCTACACCACCACCCAGCATTTGCCCAGGGAAATGAACACTTGTGTTAACACAAACACCTGCACACACACATTTGTTGCAGCTTGATTTGTAAGACCCCCAAACTCAACACTGACCCAGACATCCCTCAACAGTTGGTTCAGCAAACTGTGACACATCCCTATCATGGACCACTGCTAGGACTTACAAAGGAACCAACCATTACTACCTGCCACAATCCTGATGAATCCCTGTGCTGAGAGCAAACCCCAAACAGTTATGTACTGTATGATCCCACTGACACAACATTCTAGAAATGGCAAAATTAAAGAAATGGGGAACATATCACAGGTTTCCAGGGACTGAGAGATGGCAGAGTGGGAGGGAGGTCTGTGCGGCTGAGAAAGAGTAACATGAAGGACCCTCGAGGGGATGTTCTGTGTCTTGACTGTATCCATGTTAATATCCTAGTTATGATATTGCAGTAAAGCCTAGAGAGACGTTACCATTGGGGGCAACTGGGTGAAAGGTTATAGACCGTCTTTATTATTTCTTATAGCTGCGTTGCAATCTACACTTATCTCAACATAAAAAGATAAATTTTGAAAAGTCAAAAGATGGAGGCAAAATCATGGAAACAAGTATGTCAGTTTGTCAGTTATGGCATGAGCCTCAGAACCTTGACATCACAATGGCCAGAACCCTGCCTGCGGCAGAAGCTCAGGCTTCGTGGAGGAGTTCACAGCACTCTGCCAAGTGCTGGAGACACACTCGGTTTCTAGGACACAGAATTGAAGACGACAGGATGTTCACCTCAAGCAATGAGCTTGTAGGTGATCATTCAAGGATTAGCCATATAAGGTAATCTTTTAATACACTATTTTTTCACTGTTAACATTCCATTTCTTCCTAACATAATGTATCTGCAACTTTTTAATTGAAGTATAGTCAGCTGGTAGAGCTGTGTTAGTTTCTGGGGTACAGCATAGTAGTGCGGTCATACATACACGGACAGATACTATTTCTGAGCATCAAGGCAGACTGGTGGTCCCAGGAGGGGCTTTGTTTCCTCTAAAAGATACGAACTCCTTTTTACCTTCAGCACTGGTTTCATGAAAAGCTACTCGTGTCCATAAGATTCAGCGCTACTGAGCACCAGGCGGCAGGTTTGACGTTCTTGGTTAGGGGTGGAGCTCACTTTCTTGACTTCATGGGAAAGAATTTTCTGTAGATTTATGATAATCTTTGCTCTACGTATCAGTTTTTAAGCTCAGTTGAATTCAGGTGTTTCACCTATTACGACCGGAAGTTCTGTTAGAGCTCAGCTGTAGCTCAGCCAAGTAATAGCGAAGAACTTCCTCATATTTAGAAACTGTTTAATGACTCCAGTATCATTTCCTGAACTTTGAGAATGTTTTCCAAATATCTGAATATTGATTTACAATATAGTCAATTTACCACAATCCTCACTTATTTAAATTTTTGTGTTAAAATGAAACCAAACTGTAATTACTTCTCTGTAATCTTCATATAACTTTATCTATGTTAGCCCACAAATTATCCTATTTGGGTTTTCCTTGCTTTTGATTAGTTTTTTATCTTCTTGTAATACACTCGTCACTTAAGTTTCTTCCTCTTCCTTCTAGTTTACAAATCAACTCTGCTCTTTTCTCCTTTTCCCCACCTCAAAGTGTGCCATGCCTTGGCACTTTGTCCCTGATAAACTGTTTTCCATCCACATCAACCCCCTAAGCGACCTCATTTCTTTCAGTCGCTTTCTATAACTTACTAACTCCTGATTGGGAGCTGTGAAGCCCTGTTCGGGAGATTGAGGCTAATTTTTAGTGTCCACCTTGACATTTAACATAAACTCCATCAAATACTTGACCAGTGACTAGCTGTTCTGTGGTGTTTGATGTTTTGCAGGGAAAGCCCTTCTATTGCGGTGGACGCCCACGGGGACAACGCGTCACCGTATGAGGGCACCCAACATGTTGTGATGATGTTCGGCCCGGCCAAGCTCCAAACAGGCTGGAGGAAGAAGAGGCAGCTGTTCCTGTACAGGGACAAACTACTGATCTCCAACACCAAGTACGCACATACTATGCTCTCCCGATAGTCATCAAGTTGCATGTTCACTACCCCTTACTGTAAGAACACATGGCAGGCAGGGGCTCTCTTGTCTGGGGCTTACAGACAGATGATAAATCGGGGGGAAACTACAGACCATTACTACTGCTTTTGATAAAAGGTAGGCAGGATGCCATGTAAAGATGATGGGCCCGTATGACACAGGGGTGTCCAGCAGAACCACTCCAAGTGGCAGCTGTTAAGCTAGACCCACGGGGGGAGCAGCAGCCATCATTCCCAAAGCGTCTGCACCTTGTAGGCCGGGGGAACAGCCTGGACCCTGGAAGGGAGGAGTTCACTGAAGGCCAATGTGACAGGAGCCAACAGCATGGGGCGTATCTGGCAGGATACTGTGTTCAGGGGGTCTAGTCACAGGGGGTCCCACAGGCCACAGGAAGGGGTGGAAACACCATGCTGAAGGGCTGTAACCAGCAGTCACCACATCTGGTTTGTATTCGCAAAACTTTCTGCAAGGGGGAGGTCTCTCTCCCTCCTCTTAGAAGCCCACCAATCCAATCGCATTAGACTCTTACCTTGATGACCTCATATAACCTTAATCACACCAGAAAAGCTCTGACCCCAAATACTGCCTTACTGTGAGTGACGGCTTCAGTGGATAAAAGGAGGCGCTGGCAGGGATGGGGGAGGTGCAATTCCGTAGGTAGCTGTAACTAGCAGGCCTGAGCGCTGCCACCCTGTACAAGTTCTTATGCGTTTTAGCAAACTATCTTCATGATCATTTCCATAACAACATTTGAGTATATTCATGTCCATTATGCATATTAAGAAATTTGCATATTTTCCAGAAAGAAACAACACCTAAAAATACAGCCACCTGTAACAATGAACTTCTTTCTTCCCTGCCAGGCCTCACTTGTAGATGGAGTGTTGTGTTATGTCCTGAATCAATCTGCTAAACATAATAACCTGAGTTTACCACCAAGTGTTTCCACTTAGCCTTAAGAAGGGGGGAACTAAGCTTCCATTCTTCCTCAGCTCACCTGCAGTTCAGCTGGAAACTAAGCCATCCTTGGATTTCTCCTTCAGAAAGCAGCACACACAGAATAGCTGACTAACTGCTACCTTTGTATCTGGTCATAAGAAGTATATTTCAGTTTGTGTGTAATAATACAGGGGGCTTCACTGTTTCTTTCTTCACAAATGCTTCTCCAGTTGTGGAAAATGCTGAAACTCAGTGAGAATCCTCTTGAGATTTTTGTCACCGTTTTCCTACTACACACATTAGACACTTCTGTTCTCAAGACTTACAGCCAGATACAGCCTTCACTATCACTTCTGATATTCACTAGAATGCTCAGTAAGTTATTTTCTACAAAACTATTAGTTTAGTTTTTAGAACAGGATCTCTATGGTAAATATTAAGATACTAATACAAGTAGACGCCCATGAAGAATTGCACACGGGGACTGCACAGAGCGCACCCCATCTTTACACATCACTATCCTCAAATTTAGTTAGTAAAGAACACAGAGACAATGAAAGACACATTTTATTTAACTCTAAAGATGAAGATTACTGAAAACTTAGCAGTGAAAGGACAGAGATACTTACAGGATACTTCACGACCCCAGCTCCCAAGCATCTCAGGAAACACCTCTACCTTAGAAAAGGGGAATCTTCCTAGGACCTTGTAAGTCCCACAGCTCACTGGGGCTCACCCTCTGGTATAAAGGTTAAGGGGGAGGAGGAGGGGTACCTGTCTTGTTAATACATCGCAATAAGGGACACATGATAGAAATGGAAACTTGAGTCCTGTTCACCCTTCTCTTCCTGAGACACTTAACATGAGATTCATCGTCTAACTCCTACTGGGAAAATCTCAGAGTAGGTGACTGGATGTGAAGAAACACAGTCAGGCCCTGGAAGAATCCCCTAGACCAGAAAGCTTTCTTGTGGTACCTTTTAAATATTTCCATGCTAACATCTGACTTTTTGATACCATGTAACAAGATTTACCATCTCACTCACCAAATCAAAGAACACTGCCATCAGAAAAGCTGGTGGCTCTGCAGAAAGAGGAGGAAGGAGGTGGAGGCGGAGGTGGGTACTTTAGGGAACTATAGTTCAACACCCATGGATGCCAAGTGCTTGTCAGAATAGCCTCATGAGTTAGGCTGTCTGGGTTCCAACCCCTTTTTTGTTGCTTTTGGCAATTTACTTAGCCTTCCTGTGAGTTCCCTCACCTATAAAATGGGGCGAATAACGACTATATGGTGTGGTTGGTTGGCAATTAAGTGAAATAACATTTATAAAATATCTAGACCAGTGCTTGGCATATGGTAAGTGCTCAGGGTTACAGGAGAGTCATTTGTGAAGCCATGCTCTGGGTTTCTGGATAACTTCCTGGTTTAGGTTCAAGGGAGTGCATAATTGTGGCACCTGATGGAACTAAGGAGAGACTTACTGAAGTAAGTTTTCCCAGGTCAGTATATCTGAAAGTTTCCACACGGTACCTTGAGAGTCTATACACACAGACACCTACATGAGAAGGATAATGTGTAACATCTAGCAGGTATGTATCTATCAATCCCACCGACACATAATTTCATCTTGATGACAACTTTACAGTTATTGTCTAGAAACATAATTTTATCTGACAGTTGTGTTTCATACAAATCTTCAAATACGCAGACATAGAGTAGTGATGAAACAGAATGTAGCAAAAGACCATCTTGTATCAGAAGGTGAGTTTCCATCACATTTGCACTCATGGTGCCCGAAGCTTTGTATCTACACCTTTCAGGTGGGCTTCCTGAGAAATTATTTTCATTCCATAAATCGCACTGAAGAGTTGTAGCTTAACTACGTGAATCGGTGGAGTCATAGGAATTCCTGCACGTGAGGGGTCTCTGAGCTGACTTAACCTTGAGTACTTCTACATGTGGTTCTGAATAGCACTGCTTCTAGAGCTCTGGGCCCAAGTTCTCTTGGCATCCTGCACAGGGTGTGGAGCTATGATTAAATCAAATGCTACGCCTACGTGAACGTTACACGTGTGAATTAACCAAAAGACATGGTCATCTGATGTCAGACATCGAAAGAGAATAGGCAGAAACAGTCAGAAAGCAGTTTCCCTGGTGACAATCACCTTCTGACTCCTCAGAGGTACATGGGAAGTATGACCTTCACTTACACAGAATACGTCCTGGCCACTGGTTTGGGATTGACTAATTCATTGATTTTTAAGTTGGGTTTAGTCTGTATGCTAACAGTTTTTCAGCTTTAGCTAGAATCTAAGAGAAAATGGTATGCACAAAATCTTAAGGAAGGAAATTTAAAATAACCTATGCTTTAAAAGCTAGGAAATCTTAAACATTAAGGTCAAAAATGTATTCTAAACCTCTTTGTCTCTGTCAAAAAGATTGCATGACTATTTTTACAAATCATGTATCATGTAACTTTGTTCAGTCCCTGCAATACTTTTTGAAGCAAGACATGAATGAATAATACATTAATTAGAATAATTATAAAAATTACATATATAATAACAAATACGAGAATAAATGATTTAATGGTTCTCTGATTTCTACAATATAAACCATGGTCCATTCTCAATTCTCAGCACTCAGAAAAATGCCTATTTGCTGCCATCAAAGTACTTTCAGAGCCTTCCTCAACCAGCCTCTGCTCAACACACACTGGGCACAGGCCTGTCTAACCACTCCCTGGGCTGTGCACAGAGGGTCATAGGGATGAAGGAGCCATGCTTTGCCTGCAGCAGCAAGAACTAGCATTTCAGCATGAACACAGTGGCTCCATTACATTTAAGAAACAAACTAACAGAAGTCTTGTCTGGTTATCTTTGCAGGTATAGATGGAACTTTAAAATCAAATACGAAATCCCACTGAACAACGTGTGGACAGGCGACTGCACAAATAAAGCAGGGGAAGCCATCAATGCACCCAAGTCCTTCGTCTTGGGCTGGCCCACGGTCAACTTTGTGGCCACCTTTAAGTAAGACCTATAGCTTGCTCCTGTCTATCACATGAGTTTAGAAGGAAAATATTTTAATTAGATTCTATATTCAGTCAGTGACTCACTCTCTGACCTCCCATGATGACACGTGTATGCTGTGTACCGTGCCCCTCAAAAAGGGTTTTATGTGCAACTGATGGTAAACAGGGGGAACTACTACTGGAGGACTTTCCTTTAGTTTTGATCCGTGGTTTTTCAAGTGGGCTATAGGAGCCCTGTGGGGAGTGGGACCATCACGTGTCCGTGGTGTTCCTGTAAGTGGAAGGAGGATCACGAGGTCAAGTGTCCAGGGCCCTCTCTAACAGCCTGCCCCCAAAGCCCAGAGAGCATCTCTGTTTCTAAATCCCCGCAATGTCTTTCTTGACCAAGTACTATCAAGTAGTCCAATTACATTTGAAAAATTGTCTTTACACTCCCAAGTGAATTCCTTTAAAGACAGGATTTAATTATAGAAATAAAATGAATCATCATATATTAGATGGTCCTAAATGCTGTGCACGGACTGTCTTCTTTGGTGTCTGTAGACAGGTCACCATCTTCAAACAAAGGTATGATTCCATGGAGTGCAGGTGAGTTTACCAAGACACATTCTTGGTTAGAGTGAGGATGGGGAACGTGGCCATCCTGAGTCAGCACTTCTGCATTCACCGGGGTCATGCAACTTTCACACGAGCCACCTGCAACAACCACAGCCCAAGTCTCATTCTCCTCATGCACATCGAGTGTGCATCACACGCACTCAACTCTTCTGTCTTGCCCTCCTCACCTCGTGCTACCAAAATCTCGTAAAGACAACTAAAATGTTACCAGGCTGTTAATGTATGAAATTCTAGACTGCAGCTGTTGACTTAAAGAAAATTCCCAAAATTCTTCTTTTTGGGAAGAATCATGTATTTGTATCAATCTCTACATATTTTCTTTCAATGAATTATTTCTCTAGAGATTAATGCTATTACTTAATATCATTTCCATGTTGCAAGTGAAAGGAGGCAGTTTCAATTGGGAATATACAAAGGTTTTGATAAAGGAGTGTCCAACAAACATTTTTTCTACTGAGGGGGGAAATGAAAAAGCCATGTTTACATGGTATACTGGTTATAAAGGCTGCATAAACACACATAAGGCAGTAAAACTGCCTGGCACCTAGTGCCTGGCTATTTGTTGTTTTACTCTTCAGCAGACTGGCCCAAGTCATTACAAGCTGTGTTCATGCACATATGCAAGTGTGGGGAGATCAGTGGGCATTCTACTTCCCTGATGAACTGGATCTGACATGGTGATGGCGAAGGCAGGAGCAGTGCTGTTGGCAGGAAAATAAAATGTGGCAGCCCCTTTACAACAGCCACGAGAAATGAAAAGATACATCCACACAAAAGTTTATACAGAAATGTTCAGAGCAGCATTATCCATAGTAGCCAAAAAAAAAAAAAAAGTAGAAACAACCTGTTTACCAACTGAGAAATGGATAAACAAAAGGTGGGGTGGGGGCTGAGGATGGGGGTGGAATTGGGAGTCAGTGCTTAATGGACACAAGACTTGTTTTGCTATTGAGTGATGAAAACAGTCCGGAACGAGACCGTGGTAATGGCTGCACAACACTGTTACTGTACTGAAGGTCACGAATGGGCGATCTGCCGGTACGTGTAATTTATCACAATAAATAAAAGCCTAGTAGGAGGTAAATCCATGTGGGAATGGACATTAAAGCATTTCAGTTTTGGAGATTAAAATGCTGCAGAGACTGCAGCAGAGACAACAGGAATCTCTAATTTAGCAATAGGCAGATTGATCTTCATCAGAGGGTTATAGTCATGAAGCACTCATTTAATGAATTACAATTGGCCAGATGCTCTATGCATAAAGGAATACAATATGGTAGGGTTTCTTCATAAAAAGATGTGAATGGAACACAAGAGTTCCATTCAAACACCAATTCTTAAGTATGATGTAACTCAAATAGTACAGTTCTTTACCTGTAAATAGCACCTCCAGCTGAGGGAACACTCTGGGGTATGATTAACCCCTTTTCAGTGTCGGAACTTGAAGCTTAGAGTGGTTAAGTGACTCGCCCACGATGACACAGCTTGCATCATACAGAGCTGCACTTAGGGGTTTACATTTCAAACCAACTGCTCTCCCACTTTAAGACCTACTTCTCATCGCTGTAACACTGCTAATTAAAGAGCAGGGCCCATCACAAGCCCAGTTATGAGGAGGGTAAATGACACATGCAGCCCCATCAGTAACAACAGGACGCTGATACGTTTATCTGGAACAGTGTTTAACATGTTAGTACAAGAATTATATGTGGTTTAATTTCTTTCTCTCAATTTTTAATCTTGCAGTTCTTCACAAAGAAGGGACAAATGGCGCACCTTCCTTGAGAGGTACTTTGTCAGTACGCATATTGCACATCTTTCATCCATGAGAAAAGAGCACAGATCCTTTCCAGGCAGGGCCCCCCCAACTCTCCTTCCTCTGCTTGGTGGGAACTGTCAGATGGCCCTCAAACCCCTGGAGCTCTGCCCCGGCCGCTCCTTTAACTGATGCGCTGTCCCTTACATGCACGTTCTGCTTCTTTTTGCTCATTCTGTTCATCTCTCCTGTTCCCCTTCTCTCCGTCCTAACGCTTGGCGCTAACACGATTCTCAATATATACACTCAATTCCCAGAAATGCAGCTTACTTACTGTCCTGAGTGATTCTCAAAGCAACTGCGCCTTCCTCCCCTTGAACTAACGAAGGTGCCGGGGGCCCTCTGATCTAGGCAAGAAAAGCTGAGGACTGGCTCTGCTGCCCAATCTTACATGACAAGGCAACCTGTTCTTTTCTGGGTCACGTCTTATTTTCCTGAAATATTTCTGCATCTTTTCTCCCAGCCCCTGATTTGATTCTGCTGAATCTATCCATACACTTTTCAAAAATAACAAAGTATACTTAAAGGATTAGCAACATACATTGACTTGAAACAAGCTAAGAGCTAATTCACTGACTCCACTTTAGATACATCGATCTCGCCAAGCAGAAGGAGCAGCCAAAAACCATTCCACTGAAAATCTTTACCGAGGACATCAACAACTGTGCCTCTGTAAGTGCTTTCAGGACCAGTAACTTAAATTCCAGGTTCCTGACTTAGTAAAATGAAAGGGGTAGAGAGACAGAAAGAGAGGACGGGAGAATGGAAGGGAGAAAGGAAGGGGGGGAGGAAGTATTTAGAAAGCACTACATGGGAACGTGGATTTCCCTGGGAAAGTGTGTCCCTGCATATATAAACAGTGGGCCCCAGGCAAGATGAAGCAAGGAGAGCCCACCACAGCGACAGCGCTTCAGCATGGGAAGAACAGTGCCTGTGAAGTGTCCATACTATGTCTCCAGGTCCTTCTAACAGCAACTACACTGGCTGGTAATGAGAGTGATTTTCACAAGCAGGTTTTTCCTATTGGAATTAAACATTGTTTTCTAACTGTACCACCACTTATATAATTGTAGTTTGGGTTGTTTCCAGTTTTTATTTTTCCTGTGATGTAATGTTTGCAAAAATAGCAAACTTCCAGAAAAGTCACAAAAATGAAAACAATACAAAAAAGATCACCCCAAATACCTTTCACCTACATAAACCTATTTAGCAACATTTTGCCTGATTTCTTGCTGTCCCCTCTACTACTCTCTGTACTTGTATGTGTCTAAGTATTTCTAAGGATCATACACACACCATGGCCCATTATCCTTAAACACTTAAGGATATTCTCTCATATACCCACCAGACAGCTCCAAGTTTCAGCAAATTTAACACTGACCACTCATGTCCCCACTGCATCATTAACTGAACCAGCTGTGATGTGCTGAGGGACAACCGTGTGGCCTCTTGCAATTCTCAGCTTTCTTTCTAGCTTAAGCTGTTATATTTTGTGACCCACAAATCCTTTCAAAGAAACACCTATTTTACTGGAATGCTGTTTACTAGCTTCGTGTTACAAAAACAAATGAAAGTCAGTTATAATTGGGGGCTGGGCTCTACATGTGCTGCACTGTGTCACTGCCTCAATGCCAGCTTTGCCTGTAGAATATAGATCATAATATTACAGTAATTATCTACTCACCTGTTTTAATTTTTTTTAATTTAGAGCAATGTTTCTCATTTTTTTTAAACAGTCTATAACAATAAAAATACGGAATACACACACAGTGAATGATGTCATCAACCTCTCACTGTCAAAGCTGAGAATCACTGTAAGTTAACTGCAAGTTCTTTTTACTTAGAAAACAAATTTTATTTTTGACACGGGTGTGTGTGTGTGTGTGTCCCCGTGTGTGTGTGTATGGTGTACCTCCCATCATGAGACAGCAGACTATTACAAACAGGTAAGTCATATTCTGTCCCCCTGAATTTAGAAACTGAAAGCAGCCGAGCTAGATTATCAGCCTGCACAAGAGTGTTAGTCTTGTATTCCCGTTAAAATTCTGTGCGAGTTTAAAGTGATAATGTAACGGATGCAGGCGGTAACTTTAGGGAACTAATAACACCCTCTTTATTGTGTACATTATATACCAGACAGTAAACTATGTCCATGACTCCAGATAGTCCCTACTCTATTGGACTGTTGTTTCTATATCTTTGTCCCTATACCCCGACTCCTAATTGTCACCTGAGGACTCTATCTTGCTATGATAAATCCTACATGAGCTGTTTTGCTGTAAGTTTGGCATAAGGATCACTGGCTAGAAGCCACATCCCCTTGAGGCAAGTCCTGCAGAGGAGGCGGCTAATGCCTCTTGTCCGCTGGTAAAGGAGACAAGTTGCGATAAGACCATGGATCTGGGGACGTGCGTGTACACAGCGCTTTCACCTTGTCTTGCCTTCCAGTCTCTGCTCCTTTATGTTTTGCTATGTCTGCTATCACTTGTAAAATGTTTTTGGTGAAAGACACGGCTTTATTACAGGATGAAGCTGTGCAAGGGAAAAAAAGGCGGGGTGGGGACTGATGTTCAGATGGACAGAATTGAAGGACGCACATCTGCTTACATACGATTCTCTGTAAATGGGAAAACATCCTGCTACTGAGACATGACAAGCACAGGACCTCCGACCAACACTGTTTCACACACGTTTTGCTTTATCTTCCCCTGGAGGACTCTTTACAATAATGCAGAAGCCCTTATGGTTTAACCTTGTTTCCAATGGGGTTTCCAGAATTTCTAGGCAGTCATTCTGCTGGGAGAGAGTATTCTCTGCGTCTCACTTGTGCTCTAGGTCAGAGTCCTTGTCTCCTGTCCCCCTGGCACGGGGCTGGGCGGCACCAAAGCCGCTGGGCTGACATTTCTCTCCCGTCTCCAGCCCTCTTGGGCATTTCCCTCCTTTTGCTCCCAGCTGCTGAGCTGATGCTGCCTTTCAAGCTTGTCTTGCTCAACAACAGTCTTTTCAGAGTACGTGGCTCTGGACGACATGCTTGTCTGGGCAGGGATGTTTAAAGGAAAAACTAACATTCTCTAAGGAGTCTGGAGACAGTAAAAGGGAGGACACTTGAGATTAGACTTTCCGTCCATAGTGGAGGGGCATTCCTGTGATTTTTTATGTCATGGACCACCCACAAAGGAAAGGGCTGTTTCCACTGTGGTTCCACAGAACCTCAGCCTTTATCAAAAGAGACAAAAATCTCAGATGGACTATTGGAGGCTGCAAGAAGGACCAGGAGTTAGTACTGCTATCAGGACTGTTAACTCAAAAACTGTTCCACCCCCCTGGATGAAATACCATTTCTACGGCCCAAATTCTTCCTTTTTGGAAATATAACGAATGCTAAAGAAATGTGCTCAAGTACCTACTGGGAAAGATCTGCAGTGACACACAGTTCTTTTCTGTCCCCAAGGGCTCTGAGAAAGACTACCAGCTGTGGGTGACTGCTGGCAAGAAAAAGGCCTCATACCCACTTATTGGTAAGTGTCAGGGGAAACCTAAGGTGGGCTGATTGCATAAAAAACTGTAACCCTGAAGTCTCAACGTGACAGTCAGTCTGAAGCTTAAATACCCTCAGCAACAAAACTCTCAAGCAACACTCACTCATACATTCATTCAGTGACCCCAGGAACTTGCTCTACCGGCATGGATAACATCTCTTCATTCTCCAGCTTACAGTCTGGTTGTAGACAGAAAGTGAATTTTTCTTCACTGCTTTTTTACTTGACAAACACAGCTACCTTGAAAACCTTTATTAACTTACTCATTTCCATCCTTCATTACATAGGCATGAAAACAACACAAATCAGAGTATCTTTTCCTCACACATTATTTTCCATATCCCAGTCTTCAAGTTCTCTCTTCCATTTCCTAACCACTATAAGTAGCCTCTATTTTACAAGAATCTTCTAAGATCCAGCCATGCCTACGGATCCAGTATTTAGTGAATATCTGCTCCATGCCCAAAACTTTTCTCACCATCAGAAAAAAAAAAATGACATAATCACACTCAGATGCTTCAAGTCTTCATGGCCTGAACTACCTGCACTTGGCCATTTCTCCAGCCGACTTGACCAGCATTGCTCTTGAGCTTTTCTATAAATAGATCACACTTCTCCTAAAACAGTTACTAGAGCAAATGAGCTAACATAATGACACCTCTCCTTGGATCAGGAAGTCTGTGCAGGGTGGCCCATGAAAATAAAGGGATTAAAACAAGGGGAAGGACAGGGTTGGCAGCAGACCCTGCAATACAGTAATGGAAACCGTGACTCCTGCTACAAAACCTAGGGTGCCCCGTCTTAGCCGTCTTACAAGCAGTATCTATCTTTCTTTTTTTTAAATCCATTAAAAAATCCTACGGGGTTATTACTCTCTTTCTAGCGATCTCAAGTACACTTTCAAATGATCTGGAAACTCCAAACAACCAAGCTTTTCCTATGACATGTACATTCCTAGTCTTAGAATATATGGGGTCACCAATACACGGCTGAGGACTAAAGTCCCCTCAACTATTCGTGATTCTTTTTAATGTTGACATCTTTGTAAATGTTATTCAGCAATAAAGTGAAAAAAAGTGAATACTTAGGTATATTTAAATAAAAGGCATTAATCACATAGAATCACATATGTGACAACTTGCAGCCTGAGGACAGCTTCACACAGCACGGCTGCTCTAAGAATCCCTAAGAGCCTGTCATTCATGATGACACCTGAGCAGTCGCTCTGCGGGCATTTTTCACACGCTCCAAATTCTCAATCCTGGTCAGTTGGTTGTATTTTATTGATGTCATGGAAGCTTCCTTTGTACTAAAAGTTGCAAGTCACTATGATTTTTGTTCTGAACAGAGCACCGAACTTGCATCTGCACCACATGAAAAGCAAAGGCAAGAGCTCCCCAAGTTACATTCAACAATAAATCTGAACTCGAAGACAAGGAACATTCATTCTATTCTTTAAAAATGAAATCCACATCAATGCACAGGGGCCTTCAGGATTCCATGGAGCCAAAGATACTAAAGCACAAACGAGCAAAACAAATCACTTGGCAACTCCCAGTGATTTCCTGCGAAGTTTTCCATTCTGTAAACACTGATCTACACTTGGCTTCTGAGTTTCCAACAACCTGCAGCGTCAAGTCTAATCCTTCCCCGGCAGGGCCCCCTGAGGGGAAGGCAGCAGTGGGAGGGAACTTCAGAGACAAACCTCCCTGCTGCTGTTGAGCAGCTCTGGCTACTGAGCTGACAAAATGAATAATCTGTTGGTTGAGCTGACATGCGTGAGAAGACAGAACGTAGCAATTCCTCACACACACAGCCCCATTTTGTAAAGAACGCCAAGCACCAATTGTTATTAAGGCATTATTTGGCCCTTATGAGTCTAAGTGGGGTCAAGCAGTTAAAAGGAGGGATCTAAGGCCAGTAACTTGCCTAAGACGTACAGATCTAGTGTGCCTGTCAAGGCAGAAACTTGGAGGCCAGCAGCACCCTCAGAGGGGCACACGGGACGTCAACACTGTGTGACGCACTGACACAGCTACACATTCCAAGCCAAGCACCGCGTCTGAGAACAGCTTTCTCTTTCCTTCTCAAACTCTTTTGCTTGGGCACCTGGCTTTTGCAGGGGGTCCTTCAGGTCAGCCCACTTCATGCTCATTAGGAGGCACAGACTTCTTTGCCCAGAGCCCCTAGGAGAATGGCAGCCACATCAGTGTGGTGCCCATGCTCATGGTAAGGTGGGTCTGATCACACCCATCACCAGCAGCCTGAATCCATATTTACTTTATCTCCACACAGGCCACGAACACCCATTTGGCATTAAAACCAGCCACCTTCCAGCTACTGCACTCCTGCCACAGGGACCAGAGGACTCCGCCTCTCCTTCTGCCCTCCTGGAGGCCATCCTCTCGGAAAAGAGGTCCCCAGACATCCAAGGCCAGTTCGTCCTTAAGCCCAGGCACCCAGCCAGGAGCCAGCAGGAGGGAGGTGAGCCCCTTCCCTCCCTCAGGTGTCTTCTCTTGGCTCACATCTCTGCTCCTGAAACCAAACTCATGCAGAGCTGCTTCTCCATGTGGGGGTGCAGGGACAGTACGGGGGGGGCACCCAGTATCCACCCAAGCTCAAGCTCAGAGAAACCCTAAATGTCTGAAACCAAGACCCAACTCATGTCTAGGAAGGTTCAGTTTTTGATTGTTTTCATTCCTCCAGGCTGACTGCCCTTCTCTGTGTCCCAGGATCTCTTCCTACATAAAATTGTGTGTGTCCATTACTGTGTGTCTTAATAAAACACGAGCTTCTTCCAGCCTGGGAACACACCGTACTTGTCCCAGTGTTTGGTCCAGCATCTCAGACCCTCACAGGAGGTGGTCAGATGACTGTAGGACTTAGACACAGCTGCAATGGAAGAGTTCCAATGGTGCAAAGTTATGGACTTGAATTGGATTCTATTATGGCCTTAGGCTGAAGTGGCCTTGAGGATTCTAGGGTCAGGCAGCTTGTGTCACGAAAGGCAGATCCTTTGGATGGGAGGAGGCTGACCGTCGTTGGCTACTCAGAAAGCCAAACAGAAAATCTCAGAGTGGGAGGAAACCTCTTACGAAAGTAGGTGATTACCACACTCTGCTTGTTAGGGAATATCAAACTTTTTAGCGTTTACAGTGACATCTGACACTAGAATCCGCGGACAATACTTGTCAGGAACCTTGTATAACTACAGCTTAAGTGACCCCCACGACGCAGGGCAGAGGCAGGAGAGAGCGCTGTCCGGGAAGTGCTGTCACGAGGAGAGTCACCCCGGAGTCTGATCAAGCCTCTCGGCTTCACTAGCAGTTTGCAGGGCCTGGGGAAGGAGGACACATGAACACCACAAGAAGCCAAGTAGCCAATGTCAGCATGTGGGAAATTCTATACAACAAGGGACTCAGTTTCTCTCTCCTCTAGCCATGACAAGAAACGTGCTATAACAGGGAAATAGTGGGAGTAAGATTAAATGAATTAAACTATTACTACTAATAATCTCTTCTTCATTCCATTCACTTCACGATACAGCCAACAGAAGTTATCTCAGCAGCTGGGCCTTTTGGCGGCGCCCCCGCCCTCACCAGGACAACCAGCGCCCACCTCTGTCATCTGCAAAGCCAGGAAAGCTCTTTGGAGCTCCTCTGGGGGACGTGTGCAAGGACGACAAGCTGCCCGCCCCAGTTCTGGTGGGTCTCCTTTTGATCTTCTGTAGCCCTCCTGACAAGGGCAGCGCTCACAGGTCATTGTGTTCTCATCCAAACCCATCCCCAAGTGGAGAAGTCTTTAGACAGCCCCTGCCTTTGGCTGAGAAGGTTTTCTCATATTACGTCAGAGAATAAAATCTGATTTCAATACCGCAGAGTCAGAAAGCACATACAGCAGGGAAAACTGCTCTTGTCCATTCCACTGGTTTCAGCAAAGACCCACATCCACTTGCTCAGACCCATTACTACGGGCTCTGCGGGTATGAAACGCTGCGAGTCCCCCTCACCCTCATCATCCCTCTTCGTCTCCTTCCTTGAGCTGCACACTAGTTTCACGTCTCCTCCATCTGAGTCTAGTCAATCTTACAGCTCAGCTCTCACATAGACTTGATTTGTTACCCGACGGTTTAAGTATAAAAAGACTCATTCTTTGGCAAATATGAATTGTTCAGTCCTGACAGAATGTGTCAAATGAAAGTCACACAGTCTGGCTTGTGATCTGTTCAATTCGTATACCGAAATGTCAGCATTAACATTTATTCACCATCCACTATTTCTCAGAGCACTATACTAGATGTCAGAAATTTTATTCTAGACATGAAGAAATGCATCATACTAGGTACATGTTACCCCCTACCCGAGTCCTTGCATCTTTCACAGCAAATTTAGAGTAGCTGTGATGATCATCATCCCCAAAAAGGAAGAATTAAAAGGCCTTAGTAAAGTATGTGCTGTGCCCAAGGTCAGATAAACAGCATAACAGATTCCAGATTCCTTGGATTCCCTGACTCCAGAACCTCTCACCTGTCTGTGCTGCAGGCCACACAGCAAAAGGACAGGAAAGACAGATGAGCAGGGGATGCACCCAGAGGTAAGGAGAGGGGTTTCAGCCCGATTTAAAAGAGGCGAGAAATACAAGAAGCAGAATTGGGGTACATGGTCACCGAAAGAGGGATAAACACACAGAAAATGAATGAGGCAAAGATGTCCATACTTCAGCAAGAGCATCTGTATCAGGGAAGAGTGAGACAGGACTGGGAAGGAGAGGGTGACTCTACAAAGGCCTCAAAGCAGAGATGTCTGACTTCACAGTGTACATTCACTGAAAAGGAAAATCTGATTAAACAAAGTGTTTAAAATGTTTCAGCGTATGAATGTTAAATGGATTGCTGGGTAGAAAATACATGTAGAGACACTGAAAAAAATTCTAAATTGGCTTTAGTCCCTCCAGCTCCAGCACTGGGCCCTCACACACCCCCAGTCTCTCCAATAGAGGAGAAGCGTGTGCTCTGGGCTGGGAGATATGAAATGCCATATATTTTCTTTTCCTTCCTCTAGGAGATGCTTTCCATTATCAATCAGAAAGGGCCGCTCACAAAGCGCATCTTCCTCAAAAATGCCAGTAAAACATCATGCAGGGCCCTGAAACAGAGGCTGGATTCCGGGGACACAGTGAACATGGAGGATGAGTCCATCCTGGTGCTGGCATCCGTCTTAAAGGTAGGGAAACGTCTAGCATTGTCCACACACACAGTGACTCCGAAACTCTAGGAGGCGTCCTTCATCATGACTGCCCAAGAGCAACAGGCGTCCTAGATGAAGGATCTGAGAAACTGGAAACACTTCACAAAGTCAAAATTTAAGGAAACTACTCTGGGTGTTAGAAGTCCCATGTTAGGTATACTTTCCTGTTTCATCACAACCCTCTCCCCATCTTCACTCCTCAACAATCCATGCAAATACAAAAATAAATAACAAATGAAAAAGCACACACCTGTACAGAATGTCCCAAAACAAGTGTTCTGCCTTTGAGGACTCCCTTACCGCCTTCTAATGAAGCCAAACTTTCCAAAACAAATTCACATTAAACTTTTGGAAATACTTACACAAGTTTATCAAGTAAGTAAACATCTACTTTACAAAGAATCAAAACATGCTCAGTAAGGCCACTGAAATCTGTGATCACCTCATCGTCCTCCCTTCCCCGTCTCCTAATCCATTTACTTTAAAGCTAGTGTAGGGAGCACGGCACCGTGTGTGCCTCCTGTCACCTCCTTTCCCGCCTTTGGCTTCCCTTGTTCATGTCTGTTATGTTTCTCACCCACCACCCATGGCTAGACTTCCATGGTAACCAGCTCCTACCACAAGCCTCATTTCATAAATCTGCCTTTTAAAAGTGGGTGCAGCAGTCAAAATTAGTTTTGAACTCTCAAAATGCAATGAATTCATAGAAGAAATACATTGATTTTGAAATGATACAGCTAAGTCAGGTATCAGCTACATTTCTACAAAGGAAATCACAGAACACAAAAAGAATTTAACCAATCCATCTCGGTATTTGTTATCAGTTCTGAACAAAATATATTAATGTAGTAATGACTACAAACAGGTTATGAAAATTATCTTAGAAACGCCATTACATTTGGTCTTTCCTTGTCTCCTATTAATGCTGGATCATAGTTTGATTGTGGGATAAATAGCAACAGTTCAGAAATGACTTAGAATTGACCCCTACCACACTCGCACCATAACACTACACACTAGCTGTGCCAAGAGCAAGATGAGTGTTGCCACATGTAAGTGCACATGGAATTAATCGGATCATCTAGGAAGAGTGAGGCTGTCGTCTATGTTCCATTATAAGCATAGACTAGCAAGAGGATGGCTACTCGTGGGTACACATCTTAAGACACTCCTAAAGCTCTTGCTTCCTAAAACTGAATGCTCTTAATGGGGAATCAGACTTTGCAAACTTGGCGGTGATAATACCACGTGTCAAATAACCAGAGAGTTGGTCTAAACCAGAAGTGAATATTTATCAGCACCACACTGAGTTTGCCATTAATAACTGTCTGTAGACAGAGGTCCCACAGCAACACCCTCAGCATATTCTGCTTGAGTCATCTTTAGGCTTCACTGCACGCAGCTTCACCCACGGGCTCCACAGCACAGGGTCCAGGAAGGAGACCCGTGCTCTCAGTGCAGGGAGTTTGTACACATGAGGCACAGGGCCTGCTGTCCCTTCCAGACTCCTGGAACCAGCCACAGCTGGAGCGCTTCCTCCCTCCAAATACACTGGGGTCACTCCAGAGGGAACACGGAGAAAAACCCTAATGACAAGAGAGGGTGCCACAAACCAAGCACACAGTACAGGGATGAGAGGACAGACAACTTGTCCCCTGCCACCACTGCTCCGTCGGCAGTGCTCAGGAGAGAGGCTGGCACACACAGCAGCTCAGTAAGTACTGGAGCTTGAGAACACCGACTGCATTATAATCATCACAGTTGCCTAGAGGCATTTTCTGAACAAGCTCCTATTAAGAGAAGCCTTGGGCTGTGGAGTGAGACCAGTGCAAGCACGGTGTGCCTTTCAAACTACCAAGGTGATGCAAAAACTTCCCCAGTCTGGCACAAAACATGACACCTTCAGGGGTGGGGAGGGTACAGCTCAGTGGTAGAGTGAACACTTACCACGCACGAGGCCCTGGGTTCATTCCCCAGAATCTCCATCAATACATACATAAATAAACGCAATTACCACCTTGCTCACCAGGGGAAAAAATGGCTACTTCATAAATTTTAATAGGCCCATTTCTGTGATATAAAGGCTTCTACAACAGAAATTGACCTTTTGTCTCTGACTATACTTTAATTAAAGAAAAACATTTATTCATCAGCCCTCGGAAGTGACACATTTTCCAGGCCCCCACCTAGGAAGCTTACATTTGCGTACCTCTAGCCCTGACACTCAGAGGCCTGAAGTTCCAATATATCTAAATTTTAAGTGTCCGATTAGGGAGGATATGTTCCATTCAAAGAGCTGTAAGGGGGAACATGTAGGTATCACGCCCTCAGGATTTTGATATGTTTTTAGCACCTTCTGCTTAAAAGGCTGCAAACTTAACTTTAATACAGTTTAAAAAGGAACACAGAAGCTATTATGAGTAACTTTTCCCCACGAAGCATGCACACCTCACGTCAGAAAGCCCAGGTCTCTTGTAATATGTGTGCAAGAGTGTGAGGGGTGTGTGTTCTATGTGAAAACCTCTCTTCCTTGAATTAACAGCAAGCACTGCCTGAAGTAAACAAGTAACATGGGCGAGTGCGTTTCATCTCAGACCCTCACAGGATGTGGGAAGGGTGAGCACCAGACAGTGCCAGCTGGGACTAGTGCTGACACGGACACAGGGAGCAAGGCCCAGCTGGTGGGGGGGTTCTCATCACTCTCACTGCCATCCAGACTCTGCTGTGATGCTTCTGATTTTAGATGGAGAGAGTCCAAGCCCCTCCTTCTGGGTGTGCGAGTCTGTAGAGAAAGAGCCCAGCTCTGCCTGGGTCACAAACTGGCAGTTGTGAACAAAGTGAGGCCTGAACGGAATTTCTCAACTTAATGTTTTCTTTGTTATTTCTCCAATACGTATTTATCATAATAATATATATATATTTTTAATCTGCGGAAGGATTTCCTTCAGAACATCGAAGGCGGAATTTTCACAACAAGTCTCCACGAGAAATGGCTCAGTATCCTTGATGACGGAAATGAGGAGGAAAAAATAACTGCAACCCGCAGGTAATGACGGTCACACCCCGAAAACACAACCAACATCCTGTTAGGAAAACATCAGCTCATAGTTCACAGCTTTGTCTACTAAAGTAACGACCAGTGTCAAAGGGTTTCATCTGCTACCCACAGGAGGCACTTGAGAAACAGATGTAGGAATTACAGCTGTTACTGAATTCTTGTTTTTATCTTAATCTTATTAATAAGGACTCCAGACCAGTTATCACCTGCTGAAGACACGAAACTGCTGCAGATGAAATCCACTGGTCTATACAGAGACGCTACAGAACCAATCTGCTAGTGTTATGATCTTAACTTTTCAAACACTTAATCAACCACAGAAGTTAGGATCTGGTCCAGAAATTGAAATCATTGCAACATTTTTGTATGCATTCATGCTTAGCACTCTGTGAGAGAGGACTGTGTGCATGGTTTACAAAGACGTACTCTGTTCTGTCTCTGTATTTCCACTTTAAGCAAAATGACATGCTTTGTTTAAAAGTGCATTTTTCTGTCTGTAGACTTTTGGACCAGCTGCCAAAGGCCAATGTGGACCTCCTCAAACACCTTTTCGGAGTGCTCCACAACATCGAGCACCACTCCGCCTTCAATCACATGACATCATATAACTTAGCACAGTGCATCACCCCAAGCCTTCTGGGTCCACCTAATACCACCAGCTCGCAGTTGCAGGAGGACTTGACAAAAATGGTAATGAGACCTCTCATTTTCATGTCTTGTGGGGCACGGTCCCCACTTTGAACCTCAAACATGAGATAGTAACCGTGATGTACCAGATTTTTAAAGTGCACATTTTAAAAACGTTCCCCTGGAGGGGCAGAGTCACTGACCTGGTGGGGTGCGGGGAGGTGGTGGGTTGTTACGTGGGAAACTGAGAGCAGTGGAGGCAGTTCTCCTTTCCCATCCAGGAGACTCAACCACAGAGAGATAAGAGTAGGATGATGGGACAGAACAGAACCTGAGCTTTGGGGTCTGACAGCCGAAGCTCAACTCTCAGCCTAATCAGTGAGGGAGTGTGAACTATGGCAAAGGTCCCATCGTTTCATCATCACAGAATGACACCACCACCCAGCTCCTCTGGTCACTGCTGGCACATCGCGGTGGCTTGGGAAAGATGAGCACCCATGGCTCCACACACAGTGGCCTTCCTATGCCACCTGTGGTCCTTCACAAAGACACTAGGCTCCTATGTCACCCCCACTGCAGGCTGAGGGGACTAGTAAAACATTCCAGAACATCCAAACAGAGCCACAACAGGCCGAATCAGATCACAGCTCTGCCCCAAGCTCAACTCGACAGCCAGCATGAGATGAGGCAGTGCAGTCAGACAGACACGTCTCCTCTCCAGCTGCTTCCTTCCTTCACAAGAAAAATCACACAAATCTCTCTTTCTGAACTCTCACATATTTCCTCACTTAAGAAGTAAATTTCTCAAGTTTTTGTCTGTTGGATGCTTTATTAATTTTCGTAAGATCTTGTATATCAATTTATCTCAATAAAATTGGAGAAAATAAAACAATAACGAACAAATGAAATTTACTAAGACAATACACAGATTCACCTCAAGCATCCTTCATGGGTCACTTAAAAACTGTCCTAGTTTTAAAGATGTAACCGTCATTACAAAAATGTTAGCTATTGAACGAGGCTACAAATTCTAATTTTAACCCACTGATTAAAGGAGTTTTAAAATCTGTACCCAAAGTACTCTTAAAATTATCAGTATTTCTTATACAAAACTGATTTGTAGACTCATTTTATAATCAACTCTTGAATTTTTCTGAGAATTCTCTTACCATTTTTACATCCACGAGTTAGGTATGAAATGACTAATAACTATGCCATATGGAAAACAACACCCCGTTTCGCCCTTATGTGTTTCAGGTTTCTCTGGTCCAGTTCCTCCTCGAGAACTGCCTCCAGCTCTGGGGAGAAGACATCCCTTCCCTCTGCGGAGGGCCCGCTATCATTCCTGATGAAGGTGACGTCACTAGTACCAGGGAGGAGGCTGCAGGGTGTGGGAAGCATGTAACTGGCTTTGGGGAGAAAGGCAGCAAGGCTGCCAGGGCTCACGGGAGACTCTCAGTGCTGTTCTGGAGCCCAAATCACATCCCAAGAGCAGTGATTTCCACCTGCTCCAGGTCAGGGCCGCTTTCAAACCATCATCAGACAAAAAGATAGGATAAGGCAGGTCTGACTGCAGAAGCTACTAGTACGGCACTAGGAGACATCAGGGTATAATACGGTGTTTGTAAAGTTTTCCAAACAAAACTTTAACTGGGCCTCACATATATGAGATGTGCTTAGGCTGAAACTAGAGTGAGGGGCCCAGAGCACTGCCTTGTTTATTCCCCACCCCCTTTTTTCCTGCTTAATGGTACCTGAGGTACCACAGGTTCCAGTGCCTCTGAAACAGGTTGAAAAGAACTTGCACCAAAGAGAAAAAAAGGACTTGGTTTGATGTGAAGCCACCTTTCCAGACTGTCAGCGCCTGGGCCCCTGGTCACCAGCTGGGTTACCTCTGGCCAGTTATTTCTGCTCACTTTCAGTTCCTCCAACTTTAAATGTGAATAAAAGCAACATCTAAATTTTAAGGATTATTGTCAATATAAATCATGGATGTAAACTAAATTTGTAAAAAAGCAATTATTAGGGCCAGCACAAGTTCCTCTGAGAACTCTGAGCTAGGACTGTCTGAGCCCAGGGCATCACGGCTAAGTGGCCGCCGTCCATTTCATGAGGATGAGATTAGACTCAGCACCTGGGGACATGAATCATGACACTTTGAATTTGGGGGGGCAGGTAATTAGGTTGGTTTGTTTGTTTTTTTATGTTAAAGGATGTACTGGGGCTTGAACCCAGGACCTCATGGGCAGTAGGCACGCACTGAACCACTGAGCTGTAAGCCTCTCCCAATCCCTCTGCAGTTTTGACATTTTATGGTTTTATGACATTTATCTCACTGCTTTGAGGAAATCTTTAGGAAAATCTATTTAATCAGGAATTTAGTTGAGTCTGGTACGAGAATATGCTTTACTAAGATAACTGTTTTTAAATTCATCAGTGACAATAGGACCCCTCGAATCAACACGAATGACAGTGGCAGTCATTTACACAAACCCACAAGGACAGTACGAGGCCAAGTGCCCATCCACCACAGGTCGACGCACTTGCCTGTCCACGATTTTTGAAGTCCCAGAAGAACAGGAGTGGCCATAATCTCATGTGACCCTTCCTCTGCTCCATCTTTATTCCTCACATACTGTTTCACTTTTCTTCCTCCTCTATTCTGCATGTTTATGTTCATTTAATAAAAATGGTTTAGAGAACCACTTTAGTTGCATATGGCCCTTATTAACACCTTGGTGGAGGCTCATCTGGGGAGTCTGCGTCTCAACTAAGGTCGC
Source organism: Camelus ferus (assembly GCF_009834535.1). Classification (NCBI taxonomy): domain Eukaryota; kingdom Metazoa; phylum Chordata; class Mammalia; order Artiodactyla; family Camelidae; genus Camelus; species Camelus ferus. The sequence continues at coordinate 23,154,516 of NC_045719.1, forward strand.
TTCTGCACCGGCAGTCAGCGGGCAGCGCAGCTGGGGCTGACTCACGTGTCTGCTGCTTGGTGCTGGCTCGAGGTGGATCCCCATCTCTTCAGCAAGCTAGCCCGGCCTTCTTTATACGGTGGAGGAAGACTTCCCAACAGCGAGACGCTTTTCATGAGTCCATGTAGGGCAGGACTGCACGAAGGACCACAAACACAATGAGTTACTCATCACTTACTGAGGGCTGTGACTCATCGACCACACACGATACTCAAAACCCGAGACAGCATTCCTATCACACACCTACTCTTCTTCATGAGTTTGTTAACCCTCCATTCTTTAGACCAGCATTTTCCATAGGGTATTAAGTTTGGTAGGGAGTATATATGAAATAATCATTAAGTCCCCCCCTACATATTTCTTGCCTCTATCTTTCTCCCTGTCTTAAGCTGTCTTAAGAGACACATCATTTCCTCAGAGAACAGAAGTTACACAAGAATATAAGGAATAACACAGCTGTTTGCCTGTGAGTTTTAAACATTCAGTTTTGTAGGAAACAAAAGCAATTCATGACATGAAGATTTAGGTGGGCATATCATGGGGAAAGCCCAAAACAATGAGGTGTATAGGACATGTGCACCATTTCCTGAATAGAAACCAAGAGGAATCAGGAAGCCCTCACAGAACAGCTAAATCGCATCTCTAGGACAGAGCCTGGTAGAGTCACACAGAACTTCTTGCACCTCAACATGGAACTGATCAGTGAAATGATTCCATCCATCTGAGAATAGTAGGGAAGGAAGAAAGTCACTAGACGTGATGACACATGTCCCAGCAACAGCTGTGCAGGCCGGCTCCCCAGGACCAGACAGCCACTGGGACAGCTCAGCAGGGGCCCAGTGTACACAGATGACACAGAGGGCCAGGGAAGCGTCATTCCACATTCCACCACCTCCTAACTCCTTGGCAGTAGAAGACTCAAAACAACTGACACACTCATGGAGAAAATGGAGAGACCTTGCATGGCTACCAATTTGGGAACAAAGAATTAAGCTGTAAATCAAGTGAGTTATTTAAAATTATAGACCAGTCCCCATCTTACATAAATCAGTTCGTAGACAGACTGGCACAAGTATATGGGAAATGTGGTCCCCGCATTGTTTTCCTAGACAGTGTTCCACGGTCAAATAGGTTTGGGAAATGCTGTCTTTTCCTTTAGGACATCAAAATGCCCATTAACATATTAATGTCTTAGAGAAGACCCACAGTACGGACACCCAGTATGTTCCCCATTTATCTGACCTGGGAGAGCCTTTTGGAGTAACTCTGTTCATGAATGATCCTGGGAAGACATATTAGTAAGCAGTGCTCTCAATTTATCTTAAGTCATAATTTTGCTGTTCCACTCACCTACTCAAAAACCTTCAATGAGTTTCAATGGATCTTTAGATTTGGTTTTCAGAAAACTTTCTTTTTTAAGAGCCTCCACAATGCAATCTGCCCTGGTCATCAGATGTCACTGTTTCCCTGTGTAGCTCCTTTACTTTAGCTACGTCAAACTCTTCACTTTCCTTAACAAGATACATTCATGTTGCTAAATATATTCCTTAACTCCCCGTGGTCTCTACATGCCCACAAACTAGGTGGCCATCTGGGTTCTACTCTCCCAGAAATGTCACACAGCTGCCCCTGACCATCTCAGCTCAAAGTAGCTGTTCTCTGATAATGCACGAGCATGTCACCCTGTTACAAGTCGCCTTCTATGGTGCTTTGCCGGCAGGAATTATGCCAGTATGTTTACATATCATTCAACAAATCCAAACTCCTGTGGTGAATGATTGTATTTTTGCATTAGTTTTATCTTACTTTTAGTGGCTGGCTAAATGTCTACCCCTAAAAATGAATGAACATGTGCACTTTTCTGAGAGTAGAAACTTTTCACACATTGGGAATGACTGCAAATTTTAAAACTAAAGAGGCAGAACACAGCACACACGGAATTTCAGTGGGCCTCAGTAAGACATCAGTCTGACTAAGTTTGTTAGAGAGCACGTCCCAGTGTTTACTATTCACAAGTCCTGGGAAGTACTATTTCTATTCATCATGTAAAAAATCAGGTATTGGTGTGATGTATTTGTGAAGAATTGTATGCATGTGTGAAATTTCTATTAAATAGCAACAATTCCATAATGAAAGGGATAAAAACCATGGCTGGACAATGCACCTGTCAGTTGTTGAGCCAAGAAAGACATGCAAAAGTCCCTCAAATCTGAAAAGGAGATAGAAATCACAATAAAGAAAAGCTGAAATTCAACTACTTTGTCCAATGCAACTCCTACAGGATATTCTTGCCATGGGAACATAGTTAATAAATGTTCCTTTCACTCTCAGGACACTCAAGCACAATACATCCTTGGAAAAGTCAATTTACTACTTTTATGAAACATGCTACAAACTGATAAACTGTACAACGACCAAACTGTCTAATCTAGAATGAATGTAATGCAATTAGACTTTCTGATACTAGTCTTGATCACTGCTCCTAAGATCTGTGTAATTATCCGTCAACCTGCACTCAGTAGTGTAATTACAGTTAAACATTCTGAAAATTGTATTCCAAAAAGAAAGCTATTCATACGATATCTTTATTTGAGAAAACTAATTTTCTCCATGGTCATTAATTACTGTGATATACTCAATGGTATATATATATGTGTGTATATATATATTCCACTCAATATACACATTCAATAATATATTCACATATTATAAAATATATATTATACATAAATATACATATATATACTTACACACTCAACTTTTTATTCCATAAAAGCAACATGTAAGAACTTGGGGGATAGAGTATGTAGTTGTACAAAAAGCCATCTTTTTCCAGAAAACATTAGGCATTGTCTTTCCTATTTCTCCGTAACTCCTTCTATTCTGGCCAAATGAGCCACTAAGTACTCTAAAGATCTGTATTGAATGGTGACTGTTTTCCACTTTTGCGCTTTTCATGCCCGCAGCATAATTGGTGGTAGGAAGAAACTGATTTCTCTTCAGCCCTAGACCTACATGTCAGTATTCATTCGGTTGCCTTAGCCTTTCCAAAGAACAAAACCATTCCTTTGTCACGTGAAAGAAACACTAGCAAACAAAACTGTCAAAAGAGAGATCAAATTCCCTAACAAAACTGTCAAAAGAGAGATCAAATTCCCTAAAATGGAAAAAGAAACTACTTTGTAACACTGGGAGTTTTTCCAAAACGTAAAGGAATGAGACTAGTAGGGGGGTGGTGGGAGGTGTCGGCACCAGCCTGATCCAGCCCGGCCATGAGGTCAGCCTTCCGGGGGGGGGATCAGCAACCAGGGTGCTCACCACCAACCCTGGTGCTGCCACCTCCACACCTGCTGTTCCCTTGCCTGCTCATTGCTTAAACCAAAGCCACTCAGCTCAGCTGGGAGCAGTGTAACTGCAGGTGGACCTGCCCCTGGGCAGGGGGAGGGCCTGTGGGGGGTGGGGGGCAGGCTGGGTTCAGTCTGGGGAACAAAGGAGTCTAACTCGGGGTTCAAGCAGGGAGAGGGCAGAGCCTGGGGACTTGGGGACACAGACAGACATTTGACGAGTGATAGACCATCCCTGCAGCCATCAGGACAAGGTTTGTCACTGCAATGAGGACAGGGAAGGTATGGATCCCGAGGCCAAGTACCCCCAATGTTGGCTGTGTTGGAGGCACAGACACTGGAAGCGGACTCTGAGGGCTTCACAGGTTTCCTCTGCCGGAAGGGCACCTGTGAGCTCTTGAGAGGAGCTGAGGCCTCACCTGCCTGCACACCTGGCTGCCTTGGAGAGACTGGGGAAGGGCAAGGGGGCCAAGTTCTGAGGGGATTTGGGAGGGAGAGCCCCAGGCTTGCTGCTGGACAGAGCATCCTGCTAACTAGACTGGCACTTGCCATCTACCTCTACAGGGACTGGATCACGCTGCCAACTGCCATTTAACTCTGCTTGGATTCAACTGTGAGCCACTGCAGCCTCCGACCTCCAACACACCCTGAAAGGAGTCCAGGATGGAGGTCAGGAATGAGGCGCTCTGTGCTCTAAGAACACTGGTGGAACAGCCCTTCAGATAGTTAGATGTTTTCATGAGATTTTATGAGCCTAAATTCTTGTGTCTCCTCCAACCTAGAAAACACTAAATTCATCAATAGTGACAACTACTCCCCCTGACGAGGAACTAGCCTCTGCCTAGGTGTGTGCTTGACTGCACACACAACCCCCTCTTCACTGAAACCACATGTAACAGCCTGCTCTCCCCTGCCTCCTCAGAACAGCTTCTCACAGCTTTCTGGGATGCTGTCTCCCAGGCTATAGTCCTCATTTAACCCCCAATAAAACTTACCCCACAACTCTCATGTGTGGTTTTACTTTAGTCGACAGTCCCTAAATAGACTCAGCGGTGGGGCCATGGGGATCCCCAGGCTTATGGCGCCCAGCCCAGGAGACACCAGAGGAAGATGGGGCAGGGGACTGGGTGCCCCCAGAAGGTGTCCCGTGATCAGGCAGGATTGGCCCCCACAGTGGTGGAGGGTCAGCAACGTGGGCAGGGGGTGAGTTCGGTGGAAGCGGGAGCAGAGGACGTGCAGACTCCGAGGTCTGCTGCCCTCGCTCTCTGAGGCCCTTCAATCCCTGCCGACCCCCTACCTTACCAGTTTGATACAACAGTTCCGACTCCCAGCCCCGTTACCTTTCACACAACCACAGCACCCTGAGCCTGGTCTGCTGCCCGAAATGCTGCTAGCCCACCCACCCAACAAATGGTCCCCGGGATCCTTCATGGAGGCCACTAGGACAAGGACAAGTGAGTTAGTAACACACATTTCCAAACCACGTAACCTGGGGCTGACGGACGCTGGGCAGAGGGCCGCAGGGCAGGTCCTCACAGAGGGGTTACCTGCAGGTGGCGGGACAGGACCCGGGAATGCAATGGCAAAGGTTATGTGTCAGGAGAGGCTTAGCAGCAGATCGCACACTGGCTGGCACCTCCTCTCCTGGGACACACCTCTACTGCCCACATTGCTGCCACATTTGACCTAGTTCCCTGCAATCAAGCAATAGTCCATCCCCTGCTTGGGGGACATTCATCTCTGAGTCCTTAGGGAGGCCAGTGCCTGCACGAGGCTGACATCATCCTAGGCATTGGCGGCCATGAGGGAGCAGGTGGGGGTGAGGGTGATGCTCACTCATAGGGGCCCCTTCCCCACCTACACTAAGGCACATCCTAGACAACACTAGGCCCCACCCAGCAAGGGAGAAGCTGCTGTCCTCCCCGCCCTCCACTCTCACTCGTTTCCACGTTTGTATGGCCAACCCCAGCAAGGAGCGCTCCCGGCCCGGCACCACGGCAGAACAGAAGTGACCTTGCACTTGCACCTGTTGACCACTTCCGAGGCTCAGGGTGGATGCCCCAGGTTTCCATCCTGCTTGCAGGAAGCCACTGTTCCCCCTGTGGGCTGTGGTCCCCACAAATGGGAGTCCCCTTGGACTGTTGTCCCCCACAGGATCTGGTCCCCTAGGAGCTGTGGCCCTCCCTGCCGTCTGAGGGGCTGGGTCTACAACGCTGTCTCCCGTGGTCCCGCAGCCAGCAGCCCTGGTACCTTGAGAGCAGGCCCTCCCAGGACCAGCTGCTTAGAGACTCTGGGGGACCAGGGCTTTGCCAACTCACGGCACAGGGCCCCTGGCATCCCACCACGACAAGCACCTCCTTGACCATCCGGAGACCCTGGTGCCCAGGGCGGCCTCAGGGCACAGGCTGCTGAGGCCGTGGTGGCGTCTGCGTCCCCACGCTCAGCAGGCCTGCTCTGGAGACTGGTCCTGACCGGGGGTCCTACCCTCCGGGGGCCAGCAGCTGGGCCAAGTCACCAACCAGCAGCCTAGAGCCCAGCAGACCGGCCCGGTGGCCACCATCCTCCTCGTCCCCAGAGCAGGAGTCTGCAGCTGGCCGACTATGGGGTCAAATCGCAGCTCAACTTCTCACGGTCCAGATCTGGACACTGTCTCACCTTCCTCCTCCTGTGGAGGGAGGGACCCAGAACCCATCTTTTCTGTCATCTGAAGGCTGTTGGGAGGGTCATGAGGGGACAGCACCCCGAGGCCTGTGGGGAGGGGAGCCAGGCTGGCTGGGGCTGGCTGGGGCCTGCAGCCTGGCAGGTTCCCAGACAGCACTGGCAGGTCTGCAGGGCACCAGGCTGTCCGCTGCCGGCCACCTCCCGGGAGTACATGAGCCCAGGCTACTGGCTGCCCCCCAGGGCTCCTGCTCTGAGGACTAATTAGCTCATCAGGCTCGCAGAGGAGGGGAGGACAAGAAGCTCTGCCCACTCTGCTGAGGGGTTCAGGCAGGATCTACCCCCTGCAGCCTCAAGCCACAGAGGGCACCAGGAGGCCTCCGCCCCTGGTCCAGAGAACCAGCAGCTCGGGCTAGCAGCCCAGGAGGCGGGCAGCTGCTGGGCTCAGTCAGAACCTACAGGATGGCAACAGTCCCCCCAGCGAAGGACTCACCCGTATCCAGTGTCGCCTGGGTCCGCAGGCCCTGGCAACTGGAATCAGGTGAACATGCACGGACTCCTGACCTCCAGCACATGGACAGGAAGCTTCTCCGTGCCCCCTCCCCCATCTCAATATCAACACCTTTCTGTGCATTCTGTCATTTAATCTTGGAAATAATCCACAGCTCAGCTGTGCAGATACAGAAACTGAGGCTGAGAGGTGATAGAATTGCAGGCACCACACAGCAAAACAGTATGAGAGTAGGAATTCCAGTTTTTATCTATCTCACCAACTCACTTTTCCTCCACCCCACCAAAGCCTACAACATCTGAGCTGTAAAATCAGGACTGCGAAACACAGACCTGAAAGGGACCCTCAAGGATGGTCTAACCCCCAGACAAGGTGGAGGGGGGCCTCCCTAAGGACAATTCCACACCAGGGCAGAGCCCCATCAATGGAGGTTTCCCAGGCCATTTGCAGAGCCTTCCAGGCTTCCCTGGGCATCAGCCAAGGACTGGCATCCCACCACGAGCAGGGCATGTGGGTTGCGGTCTCTGACCGGAGGACCATCACTTGTATTTTTAGGCATACCCTGATGGGGCAAAGGTCAGGGGTCCCTCAGCCCTCCTTCTTTAAGTTAGGCCTCTAGGACACATCCTCTTATACACACAACATCTGGAAGTTCTTCCCCATGTATGACTGCAATCCTTCCTGCTGCAGGGGACACCTGTTACCATTGCTGTAACACAAGCAGCTCCTTCCTTCCTCGAGCACACAGTGACTGCTCGCGCATGCGGGAGACCTTTTACTACCTCTTGTCTGAACTTCAGAAACTCGCGATACTTGGGTCATGGATCCAGGCCCCCACTCCTGGGCTCAGACCTGAGGAATCTACGTCAGTGACATCTGCTCTTCCCTACCCACCAGGTCCAGGGTGACAGAAGGAAATGGGCAGGGGCCCCTCCCTGCATGACCTGAGGGGAGGTTGCAGGGGACCTCGGACCCCTCAAATCAGAGCTCCCAGACAAGAGACTGTGCTTTTCCCATCAGACCAAAGTTTCCAGGGAGGCCCAGCCACTGCCCACCCGTCTGCAGGCCACCAGTTCCTCACATAGGCTCCTCCAACCCTCCTCTGGCCAAAGCCCCCATGTCAGAAAACCCCCCATGTCACAAAACCCCCCATGTCACAAAAACCCCCATGTCACGAAATCTCAGGGGCAACCACCTGTCCCTTTTGCTCCACTTCTGAGCTCTTCTTCTGCCCTCAGTCAGCACCCCAGGGCCTGACCCTCGGCTGAGACCCGAGTTGCTCCCCAGCCCTCGGATCCCTTGGTCGGTCCTGAATGCAGCAAGCAATCTTCTTCCACCCCCATGCCATGCCCATCCATCCACTGCCTCCCTGGACAGCCGGCCTCCCGATCCTACATCCCCGCATGCCAAGTTGTCTTTGAAAGCGTGCTAAGCCAGTCACTGCCATGGTAAGCTGTCCCTCTGCTAGCTGTCTGAGGCCTGCACACCCGCCAGCTGCATACCACCAGTGGGTCTTCCCACCTCTGCCCAGTTCTCCCACCACGTGATGGCCTTATGTTCCTGCTGGCATCCTCCGGTGGGGGTGGGGGACCGGGATCTGGCTTACCCAGCCCATTGCCTGAACCCCAGTAGGGGCAGACTGCCCAGCCAACACTTGCTATGGGGGGACAAGTGAGGCCCCGCAGCCAGGCAGCATGGCCCCTTTCTGTCCCTGCAACCTAGTGGCAACCTCCAGGACCCCTCCCTTCGTCCTCCCTCTCATACCCATAGACCTATCAGCAACCAGCCGTCCCGTCAAAATTCACCACGACTCTCACTGCTGTTTTCCAATCTGTGGTCACCACCCTGGTGGGACCCACAGCCGGCCTCCGCCCTGCCTGCCTCTGCCTGTCCCCACTTCACTGCCATCATTGGAAATATGTCAGGACACATGCTCTCTCAAAACTTTCCTGCAGCTCCCTCCTCATTCACAGCAAAGGTCATGCTGCTCTCAGGGACCCCACAGGCCCCAGGGACTGGCCCACCTTCCCTGACTCTCCCAACTTTCCCCCTCAAGTACACCCATCCAGCCACACTCACACGGGGAACCCAAGCTCCCTGCAATCCCGCCCTCAGAGACCTGCCTCCTTCCAACTTCAGCCCCTGTGCACGGCCACAGCCTTACCCTGGGTCCCAGGTGAGGTCGCTCAGAGAAGACAGCCTGGTTCCTGTCACCAGCTGCCAGAGGGGAGTAGCCTGGCCCCCACCCAGCTCAGAACGCCCCCTAGGGGACCTCCCCTGGGGCCCTGGTGTGTCAGAGCCTAGGAGGAGGCTCAGCCTGCGGCTCCATTGCCGTCCTGCTCCCTGCAGAGCTCTCTGCTGGTCCAGCCCAGCCCCAGGATGGGGAACTGGACAGCAAAGGCGAAGGCTGGCCACTCAGGGCCAAAGTGCCTCCCCTGGGAAGTAAGCACACATCATGGCCCCGCGTGCTGTTCAGGGACACAACAGGGATACAGGGCTCAGCACAGGGCCCGGCACGCTCATGGGAGATCAGGGGACAGTAACACACACTGTGCGTGCAGAGTGCAGCCTACCTGCCTGCCCACTGAGCCTGGGCCTTCCCGGCATTCAGGATGGCTCCTGCAGGCCCTCAAAGCAGGGGTTATTTTAGGACTGTGTGCATCAGGGTCCCCTAGGGTTTCGTGGGCTAATTCACACTGGAGTGGGAAGGACTCTATCTGTCCTCCTACACAGCATAAGGAAGCCAAAGTGGGCCAGCTAGCCCCAGTGAAGGAACAGGGAGTGGGCAACGTGTCCTTGTAGGTAGGGGCTTCTAGGAGTCCCTCAAAACTCCTCAGCTGGGCCTTTGGGCTCCCGAAACCACCCATGCCAGGTACAAGGCCCGCTAAATCGCGCTTCATATGTCCACAGTGCCAACCGCCCACCTCTGCCTATCGACTTCCGACCCACAGACTAAGGCTTGAGCTGGGTTGCCTCCTTCAGGGAACCCACCTGGAGAAGCTGGGAGTTCCTAAGCACTGTACCTGGCTCCTTCAACAGCTCCTACCCAGCTGCTGTGCTGGGGCTTCCTGCCTCGAGGCCACCTCCCGCAGTAGCTGGAGCTCATCAGGGCTCTCAGGTCCCCCCGGCAGCTCAGGCAGCCCTGCCCCCATACACGACAGCTGGGATGGAGTCGCTCGGGACTCAGAACACAGGGGCCCTCTCCTGTTTCCAGGCCTTGATCTTGGCTGTTCCCTCTGGTACATCCCCTCCTGTCCCCTGGCTGAATCAAATTCATCCTTCAGGGCTCTCCCGAGGCCTTGCCATCTCCTGGAAGCCTCCTCAATCTCCCACTCTGTGCCCAGCTCCCCTCTGACCACTAGCCTGTGAGAACCCCCCTCCCTGGGCAGGCTCACGTCTGCCTCCCCAGATCAGTACCATGTCCTCTCTTGTTGAGGAACTGGGGGCTATGCTTGTGACCCGAGGGGACCCAGGGGGTGGAGACCTGCCTGACTTCGGTCTTTCTGAGTGAGCTGATGGGTGAGAGCCATGCACCCTCAGGCCTGTGTCCCTGCCCATGGGGGCAGGCTCTCCAGGCACTGACAATCTCTAAGGCTCACTTAGCATCCATGGGTCGGTGATCAGGGCAAGGCTTCTCATGTAGCCCAGGATGCCAATCTCCTGGCTCCCACCTGGTGCCTGCCATGCTCTGAGTCAGAGCTTCCAGCCGCAGGGCTGCCCCAAGGCTGGAAACCTGGCCATCCTGGGGGTGTGGTGACTCTTCACCTGACCCACCCCACCCACTTGGACAGGGCCACAGAGGCCCAAGGCAGCCTTCCAGGTAGAACAGGGCCCCTGCAGAAGTGGGGCACCTCAGCTCCCCAGCCCTGCAAACAAGTGGGCTGCACTGGGGGAGCCAGGGTCCCGACAACACCAGGGCACCTGCTGACTATGCCCAGCTGAATGGATTACACCCCTGCCTGGCCCTTTACCCTCACTCAGACCTTCACCTGGTGCACGTCTGGCCCACCTCTGTCAGGCCTGCCTCCTACTCGTGCCAGCTGTGGGCCCTCGACACCCACACTCCCTCTCGCTCCAACCACTGGTGCAGCTCGACCTCAAGCTGATAGATCACTCAGCAAGTGCATCCCTGGCCTTCCTGGTCAGGCTCCGTGCTGGGTGCTGGGCACCTTCACAGGTGCCAGTAGATCCCAAACCTCCCCACCCATGCCAGTTCAGCTCTGTCTCCTCCAAGACACCTTCCCAGGCTGCGTGGCCCCATGAGCTCTCCCCTCTGCCCTCCCACCCAGCCCCCTCACCTACTCCGCCTCATTAACGGCCCAGGGTGTGTCCTGGTTCCCATGAGGAGGGGGGCTTCATATTGTAACAGAGGAGAACAAATCTTACTCCAAATCCGGGCTACTCCTTCAGTTTTAACCACTGTGCATTGTTTTCCAGGCTTAGCCTTGTTTGTTATTCACCTTTTGGGAAACAATGTTGTCTTTAGCCTGAAATAGACAGGAGAGCCTATTCTTAGAGCTCTGACCTTTAAGGATGTCAGCACTTCTGCACTGATGTAGAGATAGCAAGTTGCAAAATAGAGAATAATCTTTCTTTTGTTGGAGGTTTAAAGGAACACCAAGGCCTGACCCACATGGACGGCTGCAGAACAAAGCAATCCCACAGCAAGAAGTTTGCAACAACGAACCCCACCCGCTCGCCCTCTCGCTCTCTCTTTTTTTTTTTTTTTTATATTAAAGGAGCCTGTATTCTGACTGGAGTAGGATGGTTCTCCAAGACATTGTTCTGCCATCCTCTCAGTCGGCTGGGTTTCCAAATAAAGTCACTATTCCTTGCCCCAACACCTCGTCTCCCGATTCACTGGCCTGTCATGTGGCGAGCAGAGCGAGTTTGGACTCTGTAACAATTTCCCCCAAACTGTTGAGATGACCCCCAACACCACCTTAACTGTCACCACAGCCTCCACCCTCACGGCTATCACTGAAACCACTGCCACCACCACCACCATGGCGAGCACCCCACAACTGCCCTGCACACCCAACAACAGGGCAGGCATCCTCCCAGAGCTGCCCTGTGCTGTTCCCCAGCCTGACAAGCAGATCCCGTGAGCTCAGGGGCTGTTCACACTCACTGCCTACGCTGACTGTGAGGCCAACCCAACACTCAAGTCACTTGTGAACACCCCACTGATAGGACTGCACGCCCCCACGACTGACAGGGGGCCCACAGGGTCGGAAAACACAGGGACCAGACGCAGCCCCACAGGAGACTCCTGTGCCCTGAACTCCACCCGGGAAAGCTCCCCACACCCAGATGCCACCTGCCCCTGCCAAACCAGTGTATCCCGACCTTCACTGCACATGTCTGTGCTGGTCCCACCACACAGGACCCCGCCCCAGCCCTGTACACACCAGGGCCACCACTGGCCCAGCAGCAGCCAACAGTGCCCTTTAGCCAGCACGGGAGAAATCGGGCTGGGAACTGGCCGCCTCTGACAGTGAGCTGGACACCCTTCCACTTGTCCTCCTTGGCCTGCCCCTAACTGCACTCTCCAAGGAAACAAGGGACAGGGATGGGGCAAGGCTGTTAAAGGGACCAGGACATGCACTTGGGTGAGGACACCAGGGAGGGGGCTGGGCCTGGGTCCTGAGCATCCCAGAACAGCTCCATAAGACAGGGCCGAGGTCTTCCCAGGCACGGAGAGAGCACAGACTGGCATGACCCATGCGGCCACCCTGGGCCTGTCAATGGCATTTGGTGCCCCAGTCTCCTGAGCCAGGAGTTTCTACAGGTGCTTGCAGTGGGGTCAGGTTTTGAGAAAGGTCCCAACAGACTATGCGGGAAGGTCACACCCTCCACCAGCCAGTCCCAGTGTCTGCTCTGCCAGCTCAGTAAGGGTGCCAAGTGCCACTAATTAGGGAAACCCCGACCCAATGGGACACAAGGCACTTAAAGGACTTCCCAGAGTTATAGTTGCTGTGCACATTGACCCAGGAGAACAGGACACGGTGGGTATGGAACTCTGTCCTTCCTGGAGCCCACATGGGATTAGCGTCAGACAGAACACCTCCTGAAACACCAGCATAGCAGGATGAGCACCGTGGACGGTGTCTGCCCCAGGCCTGGCCTGTACGACGTCCCTACGCTGGGCCTCACCTCCACCATTTTCAAGTGATGGCACAGTAGGTGATTTCAAAGGATCTTGACAGCTCTCATTTCTGTGCTCTATGTAACTCTGGGTTATTCATTTTTAAAATGGAAACTGCAAAACCCATGCAGCCGCCATGAGTGAAAGAGCCAACAAGCTGTCTGACCAGAACCACAGAACTGAGCTCCCTGGATGCGCTCCTGGCCCTCCTTAATGCCAGCACCAGTCCATCCTTCCTGGGGCCGTCCTCCACTCACCCACCCAAACATCTGGGAATTCTGCAAAGATCCCCCTTTCCCTTTCTAATGGCCCTGCTCCCAAGGCCCTCACTGCCATGGGCCAGGCTGGTGAAGGGGTGTTTGGGGGAACGGGACATGAGCCCTGTTGGGAGAAGTCACCTCATGTGTACATGTTGAGCCCGTGTGTGTAAGTGTGTGTGTACAACTGGTGGTCAGACAGGCAGGGGTTTTGTGCTGTGGGTGGAAACCTTACTCAGACTTTCCAAGATGAGTATGTCACAAGGCTGACAGTTGCACATGGCTGGAAGAAGGGGCAGCCGTCTAAGCACGTAACACACTCATACTTACACACGAACGTGCACAAGGGACTCCAGATGAGACACGGGGTCAGGGCTCAATGTGTGGCCAGTGGCCAGGACCAGGGTTCAGTCTGAGTCTGGAATCTATGCTCCATCAGTGACCAGGGGCAGACTCATGGATCAAAGTCCTGGATCAAAAGATCAACTACTGCTGAGATGATAGTCATATCACTGATGGCTCTCAGACCCCAGTGGTCCCCACACACACACAAAATTCAGGAGACACCTGAAACCCTTTCTCATACAAACACACACAAACACAGGCCCATGACAGCACAGAATCAATCTCGGGGCTCACTGGTGGACAGACCTCGGGAATCCTGTCCCTGGTACCCACTTTAGAAAATGCTTGGTTTCACCGAGTCCATTTATCTGAGGAATGGCCCACCTTGGGCATGGAAGGAGGTTCTGTCCCACAAAGAGCAGAACAAAGGGGAAAGACCTGGGGAAGGGCAGAGACAGCCGCCTGCCTCGCGTCCCCTACCCGATGGCCTGGGGGTCCCGAAGGAGACCCTGGGCAGCCTCAGGGACAACTGACATCAGGTGTCAACTGCCTTAAACATGGGCACAGCCCCTGACCCAGAACTTACTCCCAGGGAACCAGGCACACTTGTGCACACACACAGCGGCGATGACCCTAGGGGACTGCCACAACCCTGTCACCCAACAGAAGCCACAGGGCAGGATAGAACACGTGCTCCGCCACATGGTGCAGAATCAAAATGAGGGAAAATATGGTCATCCATGCAGACAAAAGGCCAGAGAAGTCACACCATCCCGCGACATGGGCTTTCTTCACTTTACTTCTGTGGACTTGCAATATGCTACCCAGAAATGTATTGTTCTATAAACAAAACACGGCAGGGGGGTGGGCGGCAACCACAGCTGGGAACACACAGTCTCCAAGAGGGGGAGGACAGGGACCCACAATACACTTGGTTTACAAAAAAACAAAAACAGAGACTCAGAGAGGGTCACTTCCTGAATGTGGCACAGCAAAAACACAAGTCCAAACCTGCATCCACTCTTCAAGTAAGAGGGGCAAAGGAAATCAACACTTTGATGTACGAAGCCCCTTCTGGGAGCCCACTCTGCCTTTTCCACACCCATCATTCCACAGGGCAGCACGGGGATTAAGACCACCACGTTCACAGCCGACTTCCCACTTAGTGGTCCTGCAAGCCCATGGCTACTGTGTTAACTTCTCTGTGCCTCAGGTTCCCACGTGTCAATGGGTGGCTCCGTGGGGCATCACACTAAAGGGCTTCATCCAGGTGCTGGCTCCTGCTGAACTCTCAGGACACGGTGGTCCTGAGCCCCCGCCCCCACCCACCTGTACAGCCCTGGCTTCAGGGTATGGGCTGCCTGGGCATGGTCTGGACCGTATGTCCTGTACTGACAGCTCCTTGGGCCAGCATCTCAAGGACAGGAGTCCCCCACGACACCCAGCCCTCAGTCCTCACCTGTGGCATTGTGAGGACACCGGATTGTGGCCACCTCTCTGGCCAGGATCTCCTTCCAGAGCACAGCACCAAAGCTGTCCTCATCACAGATCTCACAGGGCTCTGCCAGGGGGCCAGGGACATGAGTGGGGGTGGGTACAGGAAGAGGGGTGGGGAGCTGGCAGCAGGGCCAGGAAGGCCAAGACCCTCCAGGAAATCCACCTTCACAAGGAGGCGTCATTTCCCAGGAGAGCTGAGCCCCAAGCCCACCCAGTCTCTCAGGATGTCCCTCCCCAGAGTCCACCTATGGGGTGGGAGGACCATCACTGGGACACTGCTGGGTGCTGCATTGCTGGTGCTCATCTTGGGGGCTCTGGCTGGCTGCTCCCACAAAGAAGGGCCCCAAGCAGGCATGTGCCCCCTGCTGTGTGCCACCACCACGTGACAGTGCATCTGCACCCCCGACGTCCAGGCTGCCACTTCACATCCACAGTGGGATGCCACCACGCACAGAGGACAAGGGATGGGGACAATGAGGGTACAGGTACAGGAGCCACAGGGATGCAGACACAAGGACGAAGGGGCAGGAAGCCATGAGAAGAAACTGAGACCCCGAGAGTGGGAGCCAAGCTCACCTCGATACAGGATAAAACAAATGCCTCAAATGCACTCATCCCCTCACCATCACCCCACTGCCCCCGGCATCCCCAGGGACACTGCAATGTCCCACAATCATGCCCCAAGGGGTCTAGACCCCCCCTCATGGCTCATGTCCACCAGGTCGCCCACCCACAGGTCCCTCGGCACGGCCCTAACCTGGGCACTGTTGCAGGAAGCAGTCTCGAGTTTCCATGCAGTGGCCCTGGGACTCGGCGCCCCTGTACTAAGGACCGTTGCACTCCCGTGCGCCCTGCTGCCACACAGGGAGCAGCTGGCAGAGCACAGGCTCCACCTTCTCTTTCAGAGGATGATCCCTCCCAAGCAGGGATCTAGGACACAGCATCCTGGTGGTCAGGAGACGAGTGTGGGCCTCGACTGAATTAGTAATGGGGTGTGACGCAGAGGCCGGCTGGGCAGGGAAGGGCAGAGATGCCAGGGAAGTTGGGGTCCTTCCCCACCCAACTTCCCCCTGGAGGCTTGGTGCCTTCCAGTTCTGTCTACAGGCAGCTGGGGCAGAGTCTGCACTGCTTTGCATCCAGGTCCCCAGTGTAGGGACTAGAAACAGAGCTGGAGCCCCAGCTAGGTCTAAAAAGTGAATGAATGAATGAACGAATGAATGAACAAAAGACACCCCCGCCCATCGCAGCACTGCCTTACAGAACAGGGGCCCAGTGACGGGGTTGAGGATGGTGCTCGGGCTCTTTCCTGGGCACAGGTCCTCACGCCCTGCTGCACCCTCCCCGTGGTCCTCGGTCCAGATTCCTCTGAGCATCAGTCTCCTCCTCATCCCACTCTTCCCACAGCCATGACCTGTGAGCTCTTTCTCCCACGTCCTCCAGGGACAGCAGGAGTGATCAAGCTCTCACAGCTGCTGGCTGAGCACCAGGCTGAGACTCCCCCAAACCCAGCAGACTGGCTGCTGAGGGCCTCCTGGCCCCTCCGGCCACCCTCCTTCAGCCCTCTCCTGGGTCTTATCAATTCTGGCCCTGTCCCCCCAGCAGTCATGACCTCATGGTCCCAAAGACCTGAGCCCCTTAGTAGCCCCAGTGTCACGGAGGACATGGTAATGGACAGCCCCTAAACACTGGGGAGCCACTGAGGAGTGAGGAGTAGAGAGGCCTCACATCTGGGGCCCGCACTCCAGTCTATGCTGATGGGCTCGGGAGGAGGCTGCTTTACACAGGCTTTCTGTCCAGAGGCCACACTTGAGGTTTCCAGATCACTCCCTCTGTGAGGGACCCTGGTGCCACCATCCTATTTATCCTCAGGGTGGCCCTGGGGCCCCCACCCTCCCAGCAAAGCAGGGTCAGAGCGACCTCAACAAGGGCACACAGTCTCACCACGCACCTACTGTGGGCCAGGTTCAGGCCAGGCCGGGCACCCTGCATGTGCTGACATGGCACCCATGTACCAGGAACCAAGGAGATGGCACTGCCAAGGCCCAGCTCTGGGACCCACGCTAAACCTGGGCCACTGCCCCACGCCACCTACTCCCCCGGGGCTGGAGCAGGGGAGCCGGGCTGCCTGAGGGCAGGTCACACCTGGCCTGGCAAGAGGGTTCCGATGCCTCTTGGAGCCTGGCTTCTCTGTGGCCCCAGGGAGCAGACCCACCTCCTGGGGTGAGAATGAGGACTGCACAGACCCCAGAGGGTGGGCTCTGGAGCCGAAGGGCCAGGTTCACTTGGTGGGCCTGTAAAGTACATCCCACCCCGGCCTAACACCCCACATCTGAGGACAGACTGATGCCCGAAATGGTGGGAGATGACAGGTGTGGGCACGCTGCTGGGATCAGAGTTGATCCCAGGGAACCCACTTTGATGGGCAGCAGGTTCAGTGTCCAGGTGCTCTGTCCTGGGGAGGGCGGCTGGAAAGGTACAGAGTCCCCTCCCAGCGGTCCCCGTGCCTGTGCTGGGAACTGACCATCAAGGGGGCCTGATGAATTAACTGCAGGCTGGGAAGGGACACCCATAGCTCCCCCTATTTGGAAGGCGGGGCTCCTTCTCCCTGCTGAGTGATGTAGCAACTGAGAATTCCACAGCCCCCACGCCCTTATAGAAACTTCTTCTCTCACAGAGCCCACTCTCCCATGAATTTCACTCCCCTGAACCCAGGGTCCCTCTGCCAGACAAGGGACAGGTAGGAGGGGTGGCTCCACCCTTACTGGGGTGGGCATCCACCGAGCTGGACCCCTGAGCTCCCAGCTGTGCAGCAGAGGCCCAGGGAGGACTTGCCAGAGGTCACAGGGCACAGGCAGGGCTGAGTCCTGTATGGATCCTGATTATCAGGGCCCGAGAGACTGGTTCTAAGCCCCATTCTGGGTCTGGGCACTATGCTATGTGATCCCACAAGGGAGGCCTCTCTGCTCTCATTGTTCAGATGGGAAGATCTGAGCCTGCTCACATGAAGTGATGCCCTGCTTCCCAGACTGAGAAGGGGGCCAAGTTGGACTGCGCCCCCCGGTCTTCAAGGAAGGTTGCTCCCCTCAAGGTTGGCTCTCTGGGAGGAATCCTGAACAAAGGAGTCCTGACTGCTCCCTGCACCTGCTCTGTGCTGGTCACCTCAGTATACAGAAGCCTTGAGTCTCAGTCCACCCAGGAACCAAATGTTCACCCTACCTACAGCAGACACAACTGAGACTCAATGAGGCATGCTCCAGACAGCCAGGAGGGTCTTCCCTGGAGACGGCATCGAGGCCCAAGTCTCAGAAGATAGGTGAAGACATGGTCTGAAGAATACTACACAAATAGGACTTCACTCTGAACTGGGAATGTCACGGAAGGACCCTGGGGGCTGGGCCCAGAAGGGGAGCATAACAGGGCCTGGCGGAAGGCGGGGAGCCCCAAGACTGCCTCCATGCCGTCGGCACACGGCAGGTGAGCGGCTCTGAAGGTATGACAGCTGAAGCTGCCCAGACAGGGGGCCTTCATCACTGCCACTTCGCTTGGTTTACATCAACAGCCCCATGACCAAGCCCATTTCGCAGAAGCAGAGAGACCAAATCCAAATTATCCACCAGGCTGACAAGGAGAGAAGCTGGGATCAAACCCAGGATCAGATTCCAAGTGCTCCACTCGCTGGCCCCCAGACTAAGCCTGCCTGCCAAAACCAACCACAGGGCCCCCCACCTGGCACTCTGCACCTCAGTGATCTCCCCTGCTCAGCCATCCCATCCCATCACGCTGAGACAAAGGGACAGAGGCCTGAGGTCCAGGAGACAGAATTGACAGCAGGGTCAGGGTGGGCACGTCCTGCCCATCCCACCTTGGTGGCCCAGCCCAGGTCCCAAGCAGAAGCCTGAGTGACATGGAAACTGGCAGTGGGTGGGAGAGAGAGGATGCCCCTTGGTTCCCATGGCAACTGCTGCAGAACTGAGTCTTTCAGGATAGACTCAGCTTAGGACTCAGCTGCTAAAACACCCTTTATTTCAGGGCTGGTTACCTCAGTGACCCAGGTGGTGATGATATGGTGGGAGAAGGGGGGGGAGAGGAGGAGTCAGATCAGGAGAGGCCACCAGGGGGAGACCAGCTCAGAGGACAGACTGCCCCCAGGTTAGACATGACCCTGGTAACACACTAGGCATCGATGTTCATTAAAGACTGACCTCGGATCCTGGACACAGGGTGCTGTCCCCCATCACAGACAAGCCCTGATCCTTGGCCATGCTCCCAGCACGAAGGGACACTCAGCGAGTGGTGGCTGCTAGTTCTGTTATCATTGTTATATCTTTAACGTGGGTCCCACTCACAGCTGACACCTGACAAATGTTATTCAGACTAATGTATCCACAATGGGAGGAGACCTCGAAAGGACTCCTGGGGCCCACAGTGCTGGGCGGAGGCTATCAGGACCGCCTTTGCTGGGTGGCCACAGGGCTCCTGGGCTGGGTGGGCTATGAGGGGGCAGCAGAGGAGTGGGCAAGGCTGGGGGTGGGCTGCCCCTCCAGGCCCAGAAGGAAGCAGCCATTATTCCCTGGCTCAATGCCCTCACTGTCTGGAAGCCACATTTCCATCTCATTACTGGATGAATGGAGCCAATTAAAGGCGGCCAGGCAGCCTTGGCCACCCAGGAGAGAGGGCACATAGTAAGGGGGCTCCCAGCCTCCTTCCAACCCTGGGGCCACAGCCTGGAGGCTGTGGCCTCCTTGGCCCCTGTGGCCCCAGTGGGCCAGGATGAGGGCCCTGGGAGAGGCCCTCATCATATTATGCCTTCCTGCTTTCTGGGCAGAGCTCTCCTGAGCCCAGCAGGTGGTGCAGCAGAGGCAGTGGGTCAGCCCCTGTCCATTCCTGCCCTGCCCTCGCCCACCAGGCTGGTTCCCCAGCCATCCAGGGTGTGTTCCAGGGCCTCTGAAGTTAGGGCTTGTCCTGGGTCATGGGAGTTCCTCCTCAGCTCTTGCATGGATGTGCAAACGAGGACCACAGGGGACAGGACAGCTCTCTGAATTCCCCCACCCAATCCCCAGTTAACCCCCACCCCGGCCCCCATGGGTCCTAACGTGGCCCATCTGGTCAAAACAGGAAAATGCAAAAAGACTATCAGGAGAGAGAGAGAGACACTGAGCTGCGAGGCCTGCGGAGCAGGATGGTGGCTGCACAGGTGCCGTCAGGCAGGGATGGAGGTGGAGGAGATGGGACAGTTGCTCTGGCCCAAGAAACACTTGCCAGCCAGATGTCTGACGTGGCCACGTGGCATCTGGACAGGCCAGGTGGGGGCACGGCTGAAAGTGGGCCATGGTTTGGCCTGGGCCTCCTGCTGACTCCCAGCTGGCCTGGGGATGGAGGGACACGTGACCCAGCCTCCCCTAACCAGTGTGAGGGGTGAAGCTCCCTGGCACAGGCTCAGCCAGCAAGATCTGGGGCCGGGCACCTGCCTGTCTCAGCTGTGTGTCTTCTGAATGACTGCTGGACCTCTCTGGTCTGCATGCCACCCCACCTTGGCACATGTGTACACACACACCCCCCTCCCAGTAGAGTGCTGAGCAGGAGACACCCCGGGCAGGGACCACCAGGTGACAAGAGACGGCTCTGCCCTCTTTCTCCCCCTTACAAGCTGTGTGACCCTGGCTGATGCCTTAACCTCTCTGTATTAATCCAGGGCCTCCCGTGTGCCGGGTTTTATCAGCCAGCAGGGCAAACTCCCCTCCCCTGCTGGCATGAAAGAGAATAAGGACAGAGAATTTATCCAGTGTTCACAGGTGATGTCTTGTGGGAAGAGAAAAACAGACGGTGCGGCTAGAGTGCAGCTGAGGCTGCTGCCACTTGAAGCAGCATGGTCAGGGGGTCAGGATGGCCAGGGCATGAGCAAGCTGAAGGAAGGGGCCCTGTGGGTGTGTGGGTAAGAGTGTTGCAGCCCAGGGAACAGCCTGTGCAAAAGGCCCTGCGCAGTGGCTGAGCCATCCCCAGGCTGCTGGGAGGAGTAAACTGGTTGACAGGTGGTGCTTCCTGCACAAGGAGACAGTCAGACGCAGCTGCGGTCACCACCACCAATGTGATGTTTACTCCCAAAGTCTCAGAGCATCAAGGCCTTCAGAGTCCCGGGCACGCGCATGGGGGTCTCAACTGCCCCTAGGCCAGGTGACCATGTCCTATCCTGCAGCTGAGCTCCCCACTTCACATCATGGCAGCCCCAGCCCACAGGCCCTGCCAGCCGTCTTCCCCCAAGGCCCCCAGCCCTGCCAAACAGCCTCGATATGTGCTTTGTCACAAATGCTGAAATCGGCCTACGCACACTCACGCACTGCGGATGTGAGTACCTCCCACCCTCACACACGCACAGAAGAACGCAATGCACACACTGCACATACTGACATGCTGGAAGGGGGCAGGTGTGACCGATGATGTGCACACATGTGCCCCATACACTGCACATATGCAAACAGACCCCTTGCACACACAACACCCTGGGGTAAGAAAGGGAGCTGCCCCAGCCAAGACGTAGTGACCTCAGCATCGCGCAGCCCGAAGATCTGCCCTCAGGCCTCCCACCCCAGTGCTGGGGGCCCTGATACACGGATGCAAGATCGGGATTTTCTGATGTTTCCTGGATGCCACAGTGCACCCTCAGTCTGGGCCACGTCTAACCTCCTCTCCTGATCCTCTACGGCAACTGGCTGCTTAAACACGTTTCTAATCTGGGGTCCTCTGCCTGGGGGCCATCAATAGAAGCAGGTCCAGGATAACCGGCTTCCTCTTAGCTTATTATTAACCACACTTAGCCTATTCTGTGCCTCTACACATGCTATTCTGTGGGATCCATCAGTGCCACTGGCTCAGGAGAAGCCAAGGGCCCTGGACCATGTCACCTAGCCCCGTGATGACCTGCTGGCAGGAACGCTCAGCCCAGATGGGCCACTGCTGCCCTCCCTGCCCTGGCTAAAGCTCCAGCCTCCTGAAACATCCTGGGATTCCTGCAAATGGGGGATCCCCTCCAAGTGTCTGCAGGGCTCCCAACCTACCCTGCTGACATGGAGGCCGTCCGGAGTCCGAGTCCACTGATCATGCCTTCCTGCACAGATGCCCCTCTCACCAAGGAAACCTAACTGCTAAGAAGGTGGACTGTGCCCCAGTCCCTCCTTGCTGGGACCCACCCAGCACACTGGTACACCTGCCTTTCCCTCTGATGGCCACAAGGCTTGCCCGCATCTCTTCCAGAACCTTAAAAACCCCCTGACCAAGTCACCCCAACTCCAGATGACATGCAGTCCCAACACCAGGGAACCCCCACACCCCACACCTGACTCCTTCTTGTGTTTGGGTGTTAGTGCCTCCTCCCTCCCCCGACCAGGAAGGCTGCACCAGGACACAAAGGACTTTCCTTGTGCCTCTTCACCGCCCCTCGTCCCTGAAGCAGAACACCTACCAGGAGCTGGGTAACTAGCAGTAGGATAAGGATTTGTGCGGCCACAACACATGCAACCCCCAAACTGCATCTCCTGACCACACATACCGAAGGCCAATTCTCTTCACTTTTCCCACCCATGTCCCAGGAGGCCCCTGCATACCCTGTCACAAGCCACAACAGCATGCTGCCCCATCACAATCGGAAGAGGAGGGACCTTTCCACAGCCAGAAATGAAAACTTCCCTCATCCAGGAAGAAACAAGACTCATCCTTCCCTAAATACTCAGCAAGCACCTCCCACTGTGCCGGCACCACACCGAGCCCTGGGGGCCACAGGAAAACACCCCAGGACCCTCTTCTCACAGTGCAACTGCCTTCCCTGAGGGAGCCCTCAGAGACAAGTGGCCAGGGCAGGCCTGAGGGAGAGACCTACTCCCCCTGCCCTCAGCCTACAGAGCTGCCCCCTGGGCCTCTCCGTACCGGTCACTCACCTGAAGCGCATCCCCGCCCCTGGTCCTGGGTCAGGCTGGTGAGGCAGTTCTAAGGGCCGCCAGCCACATCGCTGGGGTTGCGGCTGCCCATGGTGAGGTGTTCTACGGGAAAGTTGTCACTGGCGTGGGAGGGCCCCAACCTGGGTCCCACGGTCACTGCCCTGGGATGGCTGCTGTCCCTTCTTCGACAGGAACTACTTGCTGGCCAGCAGGAAGGCCAGAGGCCCCGAGGGGTCACGAGCCTCAGCACCTCATCACAGCTCTCCAGGCCCAGGTAGGTGCGCATGGGTTGCAGGAAGGAGTCCAACTGGTAGATGCAGATGCAGGCCAGGCTGCTGCAGGTGGGGCTGCCTTCCCCACCTTCATGTAGTGCACGTGGTGGTGCGGGTCCTGGTTGCACTGGGTCCAGGAGCAGCGAGAGGCGTTAGCGAGGAACTCAGCAACCGCCAAGCGTACCTGAAGAATTTTCCCTGCACCAGCATGGGGCAAGGCACAGCCCAGCCCGAGGACCCACATCCAGCCACGAGGTCACACATAGCTGGCGCCCCAGCAGCAGCAGCAGCAGCAGCGAATCGAAATCCACAGGGCGCCCGAGGCAGCGGCCTGGCCCCTCATCCGAGCTGGTGGGGCTGCCAGGGTTCCGTGGGCTGCGAAGGCAGGTGTGGGCCAGGCCTTCACATGACAGAGTCCGGCGGCGATTAGGGCCAGATTGCAGGGTTATGATCGGAGGCAGGAAGGAGAGAGGGTTTCAGGCGACCAAGGGGGCAGCAGTGGCTCCTAAAATTCGGGACCCGGACACTGGACAGGGGCTGCCAGCAGCGGCTGGAAGAGAAAAAAGAGGGGACTGTGAGCCCTGTGCTGAGGCTGGGACTCAAGCATGCTGGGGGCAGTGCCCACCCTGAGCTTGGGGCCCTGACCCTGCTCTCAAGCACCTGCTTTTGCACACCTGTCACCTGCCAGTGTGTTCACCTGCACGGGACAGGAGGGGCAGGAAGCCAGGGGCCTGGGTATGTCCTCTCCCACATAGGCCTGGGTGGGAGTAGTGGGCAGCCCCGGCCAGGGCCGCAGGCCACATGGGCCTCGGCTGTGCCCATATGGACGGACAGGATGCCATGGTCCCTGTGCTCTGGGCCTCAGTGGAAGCCCTGTGGTGGCTGTAGGAGGTCATTCCCATTCTGGGCCTCTGTGGCTTCTCTGACCTCACCCCTCCCCAACCCCAACTTTCACAGATCTGTAAACCCAGTGATAGGGGATTCAGGACAAGGAAGCAGAGGAGAAAGATCATTCCGCCCATCCCACAGCCTCCCTGAAGGCCCACTCTCTGAACCTCAGCCCATGTGGGGGTAGAGACCCCTCTGACCTCTGCCTCCTCACATCAACAATGACCTGTTCTTTGGGGGATGAGGGTGGGGTTAGACCCTGGTCTCTGGCTGTGACTTTGACATTCAACTGCCTCCTCTCACTTCACCCACCCTGCTGCCTGTCACAGGGCCCCACAGATGCCCCCTTCAGCCTCTCACTTGAGCTCCTGCAAGGAAGCTCCTAACCTCCTTTACCCCCTATCCAGATTCTCCTGGAGCCACCGGGTTGGCCATGTTTCCTGCCTTAGGCCATGTCAGCAGGGTTGCCCTCCCCCCATTTCATGGTGAGGAAACCGAGGCTCAGAAGAGGTCACAGTAATGAGGCAGGAGTACCCACACATGAACCCCCAGTATTGACCCCAATCTCGTGACCCTTCCCTGCTCCAGGAGAGGGTGCTGGCTGTGTGCCACCCGCTCATACCCAGGGGAGGGGGGCAGCTCCGCGTCCAGGTGAGCGGGGATGCAGCACAGCTGTCCTGGCCTCAAAAAGGCACCACCCCCCCCTTCCTGGACTCGCCCCCACGTGAAATCTGGGAAGTTCCTTCTGCTTCCAAGCCTCAGTTTTCCTACCCTTCCCGAAGCCCCTGGCTGGCCATCGCCCCACACAGCAGCAGGTGGAGGAGGGAGACCGCAGTCTGTGCCCCAGAGCTGGCCCAGTCTCCTGGTGTTGGCACCTCCGCTCTGTGGACTATGCACATGCTGGCCTCCTGCCCACAGGGACTCCTTGCTTCTTGCTACCTGGGCCCAGCTGGCCAGCGACATAAGGTTGGTCACTGCCCTGCAGGCCCCTCCTGGCGTCCATCCTGACAGGTCTACAGGCGCGGCAAGAACGGGGGCATGAGTGACCTCTGGCTCTGAGTGAACCAGGCCAGGATGCCTGGACTTGGGCTGCCCCTCTCGTGGCTGTGTGGGCTCAGCTCGTGTCTCACCTCCCAGCCTCAGTGTCCCCATCTGTAAGCTGGGAGTGAGGCTTCACGTTGTCAGCACAAGGGTAAGAGCGGGACCTGCTGGTTTACCCAGAGGTGAGGCAGGAGGGGAACCCAGGGGGAGAAAGGCCAGTTGGGGACCCTGGCTCACCAGGGGCGGCCCTGTGGGGGCTCTTCACTGGCAAATGTTCATGTCCTCTGAGGAGGGAACTTGCCAACTCCTCATGCTGCCCCTCCAAACAGTACTGGGCAAACTTGCACTTGGCCCCTATCACTGGGAAGCCTGTTCTCTTGTCCTGCCTCTGGACACTCTGGGGACAGTCTTGGTGGTGGGCAGAGCAACCTGCCCAGGCCACCCACCCCCATGTTTCAGGACAGAAGCCAGGTCCAAGGTCGCACAGTCATCTGCAGACCTGGGAGGCTGCCAGCCTGGCCTCGCAGCAGTGTGGCTGTGGGGCCGGAAATCTCATCTGAGCCTCACCCCAAGCTGCAGCACAGCCCTCCCCTGCACCCAACTTGGGACCTAAGGCAGCCACCAGCTCCCCACCAGGGACCCCAGCCCCGGGACAGATCCTCTCTGATGTCCTGGAGAACCCCAGCAGAAAGACTGATCACAGTCCAGTGCCTCCCCCAACACCACCCGACTCTCCACGTGATAAGTGCTTCAGACTGTCCTGTCCCGACTGACTCGGGGTCAAGGTCATTACAAAACCCAGCACCTTCCCCCGTGGGGCCTGCACAGTCTGAGATGGCCCAGGCTGGGCCCACACTCTCCACTCCTCGTCTCAGCCACTGGCAGCACACCCCACAGCCTAGCTGTGTGGGAACCAAGTACAGCCTGGAGTAGACACTCGGATCACGTTCTCGGGGTGAGAAGGTGGTGGAGGCAGGTGCGAGCAGGGCTCACTGCGGGAGGGGACCACCACTGGGCTCCATCCTGTGCTGGGCACTTGGTCTTGGCAGCAGCAGTCCTGAGGCCACCTGCTGAGGCTCCACTTTGCAGGTGGGCAGGTGGGGGTCACAGAGGGGCCACCCTGGAGGGGACTCCCAGGTCACGGGCACCAGACACAGGGTCTGAGCCCAGGTCTGCTAGACAAAGTCCCTGCCCTCTGCATGGCCTGACACTGCCCCAGGAAAGGCAGAACTGACCTGAATTCTGCCCTTGTCCCAGGACCGATTGGAGCCAGGACTGAGTCAAGGCCCTCCCGGCACCCCTGTGGGCCGCCCTCATCTGCACCAGCTCACTCCACTCCTTCGGTGCGTGTCAGGGGAGCCAGGCCCACCCTCTTTCCTGCAGAGAGAGCAAGAGGTGGCAGTGAGCATGAGAAGCAGGACAGCATCCCAGTCAGAGCTGCCCCTCGAAGAGCTCACCCGGGCTGCACAGGGGTCCGGCTGTTGGGAGGAATGAGGCAGGGGGAGGATGCTCAGGACACAGAAGAGAGAACCTCTAGCCCCCCTGGGCTATGGTGCATGGCGGGACCCTGAGGAGGTGGGAGGTACCGATGCAGAGGGAGTTTAGGGGCAGGTCAGGGCAAAGCCCCGTCAGGCAGCCACACCCCCAGGACTGAGGCTCTGAAGTGACACTTCAGTTACTCTTGGGGCCAGAAGACAGCCCAGAAGAGCCCACCCATGAGGTTCTCAAACAGGGTTCCTTGGAGCTCCGGGACTCCACAGCAGGGACCGACCTCTAGAACTTGAACCGCTCCACACCCTGGGCATTGGGGCAGGCTCTGCTGGCCAGAAGGCGATCCCGCTATGAGTCTGAGCACCACGGAACTGGCCCGCTCTGCCTCTTCTGCCTGGATCTTGGGACAGGGCTGGACAGGGCCCAGGCCGCCAGCACGGACAGCTCCTGCACCCTCCCACCTCCCAAACCCACCAGTGCCCTGCATCTCTGCTCCTCAGAAGAGCCCTCCGTCTCTGCTCCATTCACCTCCTCCGCATGTGCCAAGGACCACTACCAGCATGCCAGCCTGGGGGAAGGAGGGGGAGATGCCCGGGGAGGTGGGGGAAGCTGACCTCCAACTTGCCCAGCCCGAAGATCTGCCCTCGGTCTGCCGCCCCAGCACTGGGGTCCCTCAAACTGATGGGAGATGGGTTTTTTTTGTTGGTTCCCTGGACACCACACCCACCCCCCCTTTCCAGGGCTCTGGTCACCACTTCCCTCTACTGATCCTCGGATTTGGGGCTATGAATAGAATCAGGTTCAGGAGAGCTGGCTTCCTTTGTAACCTCACGTAGCTTACTTTTTGCCTCTACAGTTGCTATTCTGTGGAATCCATCAGCCCGACTAGCTCAGGAGAGGCCAAGAGCCCTGGACCATATCACCCGGCCCACAATGACCAGCCGGCATGAAAGCTCAGCCCAGCCTGGCCCCTGCCACCCTCCCTGCCCCGGCTGTGGCCCCAGCCTCCCATGACTCCCTCGGTGTCCTACAAGAGGGTCTCCCCTCCAAGTGTCTGCAAGGCCCTCCACCTGCCCTGCGGCCATGGGACCCTGCCCAGTGTCCCAGCCCACTGATCGTGTCCCTCCTGTGTGGTTGACCTCTCACCAAGGAAACCAAATTGCTAAAAAGGTCAACCGAGAACCAGCCCCTCCCTGCTGGGACCTGCGCAGCACACGTGCACCCCCGCCTTTGTCTCTGAAGCCCACAGGGCTTGCCCGCGCCTCTCCCGGAATCTTGAACACGGTCCCCTGACCAAGTGAGCCACTGACTCTGGGTGACATGCAGCCCAAACACCAGGGACCCCACCTCCCCAAACCGCCACATCTTATGTTTGGCTATTAGTGCCTCCACCCTCCCCTGACCCAGAAGGTAGCTCCACGACACAGAGCACTTTCCTTGTGCCTCTTCACTGCTCGTCGTCCCTGGAGCAGAACATCTCCCAGCAGCTGTGTAGCTAGCTGTGGATAAGGATTTGCACAGCCACACCACATGCAACCCCTAAAGTGCATTTCCTGAACATGCTTCCCGACAGACCACTCTCCTCAGTTTTTCTCCTATGTCCCAGAAGATCCCTGCAGACTCTGGCCACAAGCCATGGCAGCCTGCTGGCCCATCAGAATCGTCCTACGTGCAAAACAGGAGGGACCTTCCCCCAGCCAGAAATGAAAAACTCCCTCATCCAGGGAGAAACCAGATCCATGCTTCCCTCCTTCCTCCCCTGAACACTCAGCAAGCACCTCCCAGCATGCTGACACCACGCCCGGCCCAGGGGGCCACAGGCAAGGTCCCTAGGTCCCTATTCTCTAAGTGAGCCTGCAGAGAACTTTTCTCAGTGTAACTGGCTTCCCAAGGGAGCCCACAGGGACGAGTGGCCAGGGCAGGCCTGAAGAGGACACCCTCTCCCTCCTGCCCTCAGCCTAGAGAGCTGCCCCCTGGGCCTCTTCCCGCCGGTAACTCACCTGGAGCGCCATCCCCGCCCAGGTCTCGGGTCAGGCTGGTGAGGCAGTTCTCAGGGCCACCAGCCATGGTGCTGCGGTTGAGGTTGCCCATGACCAGGTACTTCACGAAAAGCTGTCGCTGACAGACGGGCCTGCCATGGGGCCCAGGGTCATGATCCTGGGGCGACTGCTGTCCCTCCATCTGTAGGAACTGCTTGCTGGCCTGCAGGAAGGCCAGGGGCCCTGAGTAGTTGCAGAGACTCAGCACATCGTTAAAGCTCTCGAGGCCTAGGTAGGTGCCCGTGGACTCCAGGAAGGAATGAAACTGATAGATGCGGACGTGGGCAGGGCTGCCTTGGCCCCCTTCATGGAGAGCATGCAGCGGCACAGGTCTGAGTCGCACAGGGTCCAGGAGCAGTGTGAGTCGTTGGCAGGGAACTCAGCAGCCACCAAGAAGTACCCAAGAACTGGCCCTGCACCAGAATGGGTCACAGCCAGGCCCCACATCTGCCTCCACAGCCACAAGCGCCTGGTGCTTCAGCAGCAGCAGTAGCAGCAGCAGCGGCAGCAAAAGGAAGATCCAGAGGGCATCCGGGGCAGAGGCCTGGCCCATCATCCTAGCTCATGAGGCCGCCAGGGTTCCGTGGGCGGGGCAGGAAGGCGCGGGCCAGGCCCTGACATGCCAGGGTCTGGTGGTTAGAAGGGCTGGGTTGGGCTGGGGCCAGGGCACAGGGCTCTGAGTGGAGGCAGGAGGATGAGAGGGCTTCAGGAGACCGAAGGGGCAGCAGTGGCTCCTAACATCCGGGACCCTGACACCGGCCTGGGGCTGCCAGCAGAGGCTGCAAGAGAAAGCAGAAGAGAGGACTCTGAGCCCCGTGGGGAGTCTCGGACTTGGGAATGCTGTGGGTACAGCCCACGCCTGGCTTGGAGCCCTGACACAGGCCTTGGCCTTGCTCTCAGGCAACTGCTCTCTCTACCTGTCTGTTTGCCACCTGCCAGTGTGTCCAGGGGAACAGGGAGCCAGGGGTCCAGGCACATTCTCCCCAATCTACGCAAGGGTGGGAACAGTGGGCGCTTCGGCTGTGCCCATATGGATGGACAGACTATCACTGCCTCCAGGGCTCTGGGCCTGCCTGCAAGTCCTGCAGTGGCCATGGGGTTCATTCCCACTCTGGGCCTCTCTAACCTTAGCCCTCCCCTAACCCCATCTTTCAGGGAATGATCTTTCAAACCCATAAAGAAGAGATGCAGGACAGAGAAGCAGAGGAGAAAGGTCATTCCAGCCATCCCCCAGCCTCCCTCCAAGCCCACCCTCCACATCAGCCCATGTGGTTGCAGAAACCTCTCCCACCTCTACCTCCTCACATCAAGAGTGACCTGTTGTTTGGGGGATGAAGGTGGGGTCAGACCTCAGTCTATGGCTATGACTTTGACATCCAACTGCTTCCTCTCTGCCCACACCCACTCTGCTACCTGTCACAGGGTCCCTCAGATGCCCCCTTCAGCCTCCCACCTCTGCTCCTGCCAAGAAACTTCCCTCCCTTCTCCCCCCTCCCCTGGAGTCTCCTGGAGCCAAGGGGTCCAGGCATCTGCCTGGACTGGCCCCTGCATCCTGCCTTGGCCAGGCTGGCACTGTTACCCTCCCCCCATTTCATGGTGAGGAAACAGACTCAGACGAGGCCACATTGAGGAGGCGGGAGTACCCACACCTGAACCCCCAAGACTGACCCCAATCTCGTGACCCTGGGGTCACCTGCCCTGCCCCAGGAGAGGGTGCTGGCTGTATGCTGCCTGCTCACATCCATGGGAGGGGGGCAGCTCCTGGCCCAGGTAAGCGGGGACGCAGCAGAGCTGTCCTGGCCTCAGGAAGCCAGCACCGCCCATCCTGGTCTCACCCCCACATCAACCCTGGAAACTTCCTTCTGTCTCCAAGCCTACACTTCCCAAAGCCCCTGGCTGACCATCACTCCACATAGCAGCGAAGCAAGCAGGCAGGAAGGAGACTGCAGCCTGCACCCCCAAGTCTGCCTGGCCTCCTGGTGCCAGCTCCTCTGCTCTGCTGACCGTGCACATACCGGCTGCCTACCCACAGGGACTCCTTGTTTCTTGCTGCCTGGGCCCAGCTGGCCGGTGACACAAGGTCGGTCCCTCCTCTGTTGTCTCCTCCTGGTGTCCTTCCTGACAGGCCTTGTAGGCACAGTAAGAGCTGGGCGTGGGTGGCCTCCTTGATAAGAAGGCACCTTGAACACCTCCTTTCTTTTCTAATAGTCAGGCAGGGACATCATGAAGTTGACATTTCTGAGTAACCTAGGAAAAAAGAAAAGATAAACCTTCACAAATCCTGTTCGTCGAGTCAGAGGTCCTATTAAGAATGCGGAAAAAAAAACGAGAATAAAAAATGAGTTCAAACCCTAGGAGTATGCTACTTTACAGTATAATGTGCAAATATCTGACTTTCTAGTCTTGGAGTGGCCCCTTTGGGACTCTAACTGTACCTGGGTCATTCATTTTTTGTCACTTATTTTATAAGTTGTTAAGCACCTGAATTAGGTGTACCCACTGCACAAAAGATAACGTGAACATATAAGCAATAATAATATACACCAGAAATTGACAAGTGTGACTCTACACAAAATATTTAGAACAAAATGACAATGAAGCACTATACAATAGCTTGTGAGATCTCAAAAAAAATTCATAAACTAAGAGTATCTACTGAGTAAAGAAGAAATACCAATTAAGCTATGATAAAACCAAGAATAGAAGCACAAAAAAGAATGTCATAGAAGGAAAAACAATAGAGGTTTTAAAAAAAACCCAACTAGTCTTTCGAAAGAGTAATAAAGTAGAATACTTTCTTACTAAGAAACAAAAGCAGCACACATAACACATTAACACGTTAACAGATCAAGGAAGGAAAATACGTAATCATCTCAATAAACAGAGAAAGAGAAAGCATTTGATAAAATACAGCGCCCGGGCTTGACAAAAGTAAAAACAATATAAAACACTCTTAACTTAAACTGGGAATGGAACTTTTGTAATTTAATACAAAAATTATCTATCAAAATCCTTCAATAAAAACCATATTTAATAAAAAATGTTAGACGCATTCACTTTAAAATCAGGAACAAGAGTGCATGCTGTCATTGCCTCTTTTCAGTAAAACCCCAGAGCTCCTAGACCTCTGACAGGAGACTGAAAAATAAGATTGGAAAGGAAATAAACTACCATGGCTCTCGGAAAATATTATGGCTATAAAAAATTCTAGACACTATTTGAATGAAAAAAGAATTCACCCTGGTTGCTAGACAGGAAACAACATACTACACTTAGTAACATGCACCAACAGTAATCAGTAAAAAATGTCACTTCAAAAAATTTCCTTTCCGAATGTTAACAACAAGTGTAAGTATCTGGGAATAAATTTAACAAAATATGCACGAGACAGGTAAAATATACAAAGTAATAAAACCTCACCAAAGAGCACAAAAGGCATTTTTAAAAGGCAACCATGTTCCTGAATGTGAAAACAGTATCATATAATGTCAGCCCTCCTGGAATTAATCTATAAATTCAATATATTTTTTTATCAAAATCCCAGAAAATGCATTATTTTTAAAGGCATATTGACAGTGTGTTTCCTAAGTTGATATGAAATAGTAAGAGGCCAACAACAGCCAAAGGGTTTTAAAGAAAAAGAATGATGAGGGAAGAATTTTTTTTCAACTAAAAAATCTACTTTCAAAGCTATATTCATTAAAATATGCGGTATCAGTGTAAGGAAAGACTAATGACCAAAAGAACAGAGAAGAATTCACAAAAACATCCATGTATATTTGGGATTTCAGTGTATGGCATTAAAAATAAGTGAAGACAGGACGATAAAATTATATGTGAACCATCAGTCATCCACATGGAAAAATATATATAAATCCCTCTCTTGATGTGTTTACAAAAATAAATTCCAGATAGGTTAAAAGCCTAAATGTAAAAAGCTAAACTATAAAACTCATGTAACACGATATCCTTTACACAATTAAAGTAGGGATGGAAATAATGACGGTTGCAACAGAACAGAGAGCCCAGAAATAAACCCACAAACTTTTGGTCAGTTAATCTTTGACAAAGGAGGCAAGAACATACAATGGACTAAAGACAGTCTCTTCAGCAAATGGTGTAGTGAAAACTGGACAGCTGCATGTAAATCAATGAAGTTAGACTATTCCCTCACACTATACACAAAAATAAGTTCAAAATAGCTTAAAGACTTAAACATGTAAACAAGACACTATACACCTCTTAGAAAACATAGGCAAAACATTACCTGACATACATCTCAGCAATGTTCTCCTACGGCAGTCTACCCAAGCAGTAAAAGTCAAAGCAAAAATACACACACAAATGAGACCTAAGTGAACTTCTAAGATTTTGCACAGCAAAGGAAACCATAAGCAAAACAAAACGACACCCTACAGAATGGGAGAAAATATCTGTAAATGATTCAACTGACAAAGACAATTTTCAGAATATATAAACAGCTTGTAAAACTTAATAACAAAAACAAACAACCAGAAGACCTAAACAAGCATTTCTCCAGTGAAGACTACAAATGGCCAATAGGTACATGAAAAAATGCTCAATATCACTAAGTATCAGAGAAATGCAAATCAAAACTACAATGAGGTATCAACTCACACCAGTCAGAGTGGCCATCACTCAAAAGTTCACAAAGATAAATGCTGAAGAGGGTGTGGAGAAAAGGGAACCCTCTTACACTGCTGGTGGGAATGCAGTTTCATGTAGCCATTAGGGAAAACAGTATAGAGATTCCCTAAAAAAAAATAAAAATAAAAATAGACTTAGCCCTATGATCCAGCAATCCCACTTCTGGGTATTTATCTGGAGGGAACTGCAATGCAAAAAGACACCTGTACCCCAGTATTCACAGCACCACTATATACAACAGCGAAGACATGGAAGCAACCTAAATGAAGCAATAGATGACCGGATAAACAAGTTGTGGCATATTTACACAGTGAAAAACTACTCTGCCATAAAAAAGGATAAAATAATGCCATTTGCAGCAACATGGATGGACCTAGAGATCATCATTTTAAGTGAAGTGAGCCAGAAAGAAAAAGAAAAATACCATATATCACTCATATGTGCAATCTAAAAAAAAGACATCTATTAAAGAGAAACAGACTTGCAGACATAGGAAACAATCTTATGGTTACAAGGGAAAGGGGGTGAGAAGGGATAAATTTGGGAGTTTGAGATTTACAAATGTTAGCCACTATATATAAAACTCAATTTTTAAAAGTTTCTTCTGTATAGCACAGAAACCTATATTCAGTATCTGGAAATAATCTACAATGGAAAAGCCACTACAGCCACCAACTGAGGAAGCAAGAGAAGAAAGGAGAGTTAGTTATCCTGGTCAAGAGCCCAGTCCTCAGAAACTCCTTGCCCACCGCTGATGCTGCCCCCTGACCTCACTGCACCCTCCTCCCAGAAGAAGGCTGACATGAAGACATGCGCCTTGCCAACCTGTGGTCGCAGACGCCGCCCCCGGGATAGGCCCCAGGGAAGATGGGAGCAAGTCCACCTACTGCAGGGGGCAGCACCCCTCCCCGCCGCGGCCCTCTGACCTCACCGCGCCTGCCTCCCGGCAGCCCACTGACCTGGAAACAAGCGTCCTGGGAACCTGAGGCAGCGGCAGGAAGAGGGGCGCTGCCCCTGGCGAACTGGTTGACTTGCCCGCATCTCCCCCCGTGGCATGGCCTCAGGGCGGCCTCTCCTGCCCGAGGCAAGTCCCCAGGTCAGCCTGCTCCCGGGAGGCCGGCAGGCAGCTGCGGGTTTAGGAGTCTGCCTATGCGAGCCTGTGGATTTGCTTCAAACTCCCCCGCGGACTGTCCTGGCCTCCGCCCCTGCTGCGCTAGGTTCGCGGGATTCAGGTTACAGGTCAGCCCGCTCCTGGAAGGCGGGCGCTGTGCTGTCAGGGGGCGGCGGCGGTGATGGCAGGATTGGGGCTGCCCCGTGGGAACGCGGGGATTTGATCCCATTTCCCGCTGTCGCTGCTGCCGCCGCCGACCCCGCACCCTGACAGAACCGCCTCCGCCTCCCAGGAGCAGGCTGACCGCGAGACGTGCACACCGCGAACCTGGGGTAAGCAGAGGCCGCCCCAGGCCGCGGGGGTTTAGGGAACAAATCCAGGGGCTCGCACGGGACAGTCCCCACACCACCGCGGCCTCGTGACGAGGCCATGACCTGAAGACCGGTAGGAGGTAGTTCGGGCCTGTCCAGCGCCCTCCCACCTCCCGGGGCTGCACCCGCTTCCCCAAACCCGGGAACAAGGGGCAGAGAAGAAACGGGATTCAGGGACTATTAATGTTGTGGGGGGGAACCACGAACCACGGTAGCGGCCGGCACCCGCCTCAGGCTCCTAACGGGCCCCGCGGCCCGGGCCTCACCCACGCACCCCTCCCGGTGCGCCTCCCCAGCTGCGCAGCCTAGGCCTCACCCGCCGGCTCCCCGACCTGCGCGGCCCCCAATGGCGCCCCCTTACCTGCCCGGCGGCGGCAGCAGAGGTGACAGCAAGCGGCGGCCTAGTCCCCGGGCCGCCTTCTTCCTCGGGAGCCGGTCCAGGAGCGCCCGGCTCCCGCCCGGTTTCCACACGCTCTGGGCGGGCTCGCGAGTCTGTGCGTCCGCGCGTGCGCGCCCCTCCTCCTCCCGCCGGAAGCGCGGACTCTCAGGCTGCGGCTCCAGCTGAATGGGACGAGGGGGGTGGGGCGGGTAGCAGGCCCACCCCGCAGCCCGCACCGATGAGTCTCCATATCTAACGCCCGGCCGGACTCCACCACCGACCAGGTCCTGACACTCAACAATAACTACCACCGGCCCGGCCACAACCCCCAGCCCCACTCCCCCTGCTCACCTCCTCCTCTCCTTTACTGCCACCCCCGACCCTGGCCAGGCCCAGTCGCACGCTGGACCCCCAAGACAGGGCTCCTTCTCACACTGATGTCCCCGCCCGCACACTCCACCTGGCTAGGTACTAACCTATGGCCCCCACACCCCAAGCTCACTCTTCCTGCCTCACCCCACACCCTCAACATCCCGAGATAGTCCCCCTCACCCCTCAGCTAGGTCAATTCTACTCCGACGGGCCCTTTACCCCTCAGCGACATGAGCTGCACAGGGGCTGAGACACAAAACAGCCACTTTCCTTATGGGCTAGCAGTGAGTAACAAGACAAGATTTCCAGGCTTCTCTGAGATTCCCCCAAAGAATCCTCTCTGGTCTCCTTAAATCTGGGAGGGTCTGGGGAGGCTTGGCCCAGCTGTCCATTGGTCTTGTGCCCAGAGAACCAGACCTATTTCTACAAAGCCAGCCTCACCATGGTTTCTACAATTACCTAGTCAGTCACTTCCCCCGATGCTCCATCTTCCGTGGAGCTCCTCTCTTCAGCTGCAGGTTCACTCCATGTAATGCCTGCAAAATCCAGGCCTCACCTGCCTACATGCATCCACCTGAAGACATAAACTACCGTGAGGCTCAGGAAAAGCAAGATTGGGGCCAGGAGTACAAGTGAAAAACAGTTTATGTTCAGATCGCATCTGACTTATTTTTTTCCAGAATTTACCAAAGAGTTAAAACGGGCAAAAACGGAATTATGTTTGTTAGTGTTAAGCCATATACAATTAGATTATATTGTTGAAAATATACACATTTATAAGAATTTATATTGATCTATTAAAGATAGCTTATAATTCACAGAATTTTATTTCTACATCATAAAGATAGCTTCCCATTTGGATTTTTAATTTTCTTCCTTGTGTCTTATTTTCCAATTTTTCTAGCATGTGTATAAAGTGTATGCATGGCATGTGTGTGTATATATAGATATAGCCACAAAAAAAAGCTTTTTTACAACACTTTACATATTCAGAGAATAGGTGAAGATTTATTTTTTAGTCTGCTGTATTTTTGGATTTGAAGCTCTGAGTAGACTGCATTATTTGACTTGCTTTTAGATATTTTGTGCATCTTGAAGTGTTTTGAAATTGGGAAGCTCTTGCTTTTTTAAATGAAGAGGGTCGTAGTTACTGAAGTTTCATCTACTGACAAAGGCTACATCCTCTATTCTGAAGCCTGCACTAGTCTACTCTCAGGAAATGCAGCTTTGGTTTCCTTTCTTTTTTTTTTTTTTTTATCACATGTGTGAAATTATACTTTTCACCAGTCTAGTACAGAATCCTGTTGAGGAAGAAATGTATTCTCTCAGCTGGACATAACTCCACTAAAATACTGAAAATGAATGAATGGCAGAAACACCAACTATGAAATTTAGAGTGAAACCAAATACTTCCTAGGCAACAGTGACTTAAAAGCTAATGTCACCTTCTGGTAGGTGTAATATATAGGTTTTACCAAAGAGAATGCAAGTTACTAATATTGATGGACCCTTCTCTACTTCTTAAAGCAATTCTATCTTTAAAAACAATAGAGCTTAATTTCCAAAATCTAAATCTCATCATGAGATTTTATGTAGGGGAAAAATAGTACATGAAGTCACTCTAACATTCTTATACCTAAAGATGAAACAGTCCAAGGGCGAAGTGTATCTATTTAGCAGTGAGGCTAAGGGACATCAAGTTCCAGAATTCTGCAAGGCATTTCTTCAGATTGGATACTTGCTAGCCCTCCCAAATTTCCTAGAAGTTTAGGCAGACGTTTGCCTTAGCAGAATTACACCCCCACAGCATCTTCCCCTTGTGTTTCATCTCTTACCAGGTTGTGTAAAATATTTTCACATCTTTGATCTCTTTAAAGCTATGAGTCATTTCAGGGAAGATGCCATATCTTACTGTCTTGTCATTGGTATGACCCACTGCTTAGATAAACAAATAGATACTAGAGTAATATGCAAAAGGTTACAAGTAACCAAGAAAATAGCCAAGCACAAAAAAGAAAAACAAAAACAAAATAAAACCCCCAATCAACTGTAGATAACAAGCAAAGGAAACAATCAGCCAAACAAGCAAAGGAAACAATCAGCCAGATTTTAAGAGCCATTCTAACAAAAAGAAGTGGAACTTGTTTTGTCTTTAATAACTTTCCTCTGCTTTACGTTATTATATAGGTGCTTTTGAATTAATCTGCTATTACCACAACAAAAGTAGGATCTGGTGGAACACGAATTAACAAAAAAAAGTGTTGTCTCCTGTTTCAGTCAAAATTGTGCTGCAACTAAGAAACTGGGCTGCATAGATTCGAATAAATTAGGGTGTTATTCATTTACATGGGCAGTTCAGAGCTTGTTTAGAGTTCCTTTAAAGTTATCAAGAGAGCAGGATTATTTTCTCTTTTTGTTCCACCACAAGTTGTGTTTACCACCCTCAAGGTTGCTGCATGACCCAAAGATAACTGCTGAAGTTTCAGCCTTCACAGTTGTTGCAGACAGGGAGAGAGGAAATAGCAAAGGAATTTTACTTAAAATGTATCGATCACACATGTCTTCAAGGGGGATGTAAATTTAGCTTCTCAGCACATTACCTTGCCAGTATTTGGATACCGACAACCAGAGCTTCTCCCCACATCCAAATTCCAAAGAAAAGCTCAATGAATTTTGAACACTCTCTTGATTCAGAAGAGGCTATGGAACTTCAAAAAGAATGCACAATATTGGAATCCACTGGTTTGGGACAAAGATCTGTAGATCAAATATTTGATCAAAGGATAATTTATCTTTACCTAAGACTGTTCTGGATACGCCATATACCTAAGGCATCTTTGCTGAAAGTCAAAGAGAATGTAAAGTTCCTGCCTTTATAAACAGCAGGGCAGTCTCTGGTTCCTGTTATTTATTCAGCCACAGTATTTACCAAGAGCAGAATTTTTACACATTAGAGATTGTTGTAAGTTTAAAATGTTTACACCTGCACAAAGGGCTGGCTTCATGGCTGCACAAGCCATGCAGTTCCACAAGATCCCACGCTCAAGGGGCCCTGCCCTCATGCTCTACTATTGCCAACTTAATATTCTGGGTCCTGGAGTTTCAACCATGCATTAGAAATCACAAATTACGTAGCCAATCCAATTCACACACAACATAGCAGAGAAGTCCAGAAAATAAGTAGAAACAGTACTACTGAATGCTTAAAATCCAAGGCATGAAAAATAATTGT
Organism: Camelus ferus; assembly: GCF_009834535.1. Taxonomy (NCBI): domain Eukaryota; kingdom Metazoa; phylum Chordata; class Mammalia; order Artiodactyla; family Camelidae; genus Camelus; species Camelus ferus. The sequence goes on from NC_045719.1 coordinate 23,193,107, forward strand.
CCACTGCTGGCTGTAGATTACATATATTTATGTTGCCATAGGTAACATTTACTGGACATTATAAATAGCACACAACTAAAAAAAGATGAGTATGTTAGATGACCATTACATGACTTACATTCTTTATTCATTTAACAAACATCTGTCGAAGGCAACCACTGGCAAAGCACTATAGTATTGTTGGAGTAGGCAAAGGTGATTAAACACAGAGGAAAGCCTCCTCCCCCACATGGCATACAGACTTATGAGAGCCACTAGTCAGGCAATTACAAAACTAAATGTAAAAATAACAATCATGGTAAGTGCTGCAAAGGAAAAATGTATACAATTATCAGAGTAAATAATATGATTATTTGATGGACTTAGGTCAAGGAAGGCATCTGAAAAGTGACACCTAAACTAGTATCAGAAGGATTCACTTGAGTGAAGAAAATTTTTTTAAAAAAGGGAAAAAAGTGAGGATTGCCTAAGATGAGACTGGAAGGGTAATGAGGGCAGGTAGTGTGGGATGGAAAGGGCCTAAAGTATGTGCATAAGGAGGTAACCTATGGAAGCCACCGCGTTCTCTCTCGTGTGTGTCGCTGGGATGGTCTCCCTTATCTGACTAAAGCGAAAGCACCTAAGCATGATTTCTCTGTGTTCCTTAACATTTACCTAGCTGTGCAGTCTTCAAAGGATTGTGAGGTTCTTCCTGAGCACATTAACATGCGTCTATAAGGACTACCCTTGTACACCTGTGACGGGATAGAGATGGGACAGTGGGAACAGGAGTGGTCCCCGGGCAGAACCTGGGCCACTCACTGATCTTTCACTGCTGAGTGCAGCGCAGCACTGTCCCAGACCTTCTCTGAAGAGGGCAATTGTCTCTCACGCACGCACTCCTTATGCTCCCCCAGAGTAAGAGTTCATCCAACCCTTGCTTTCGGCTCCTCACTTAAATGAGAGGGCAGAGGTTCTGGATGAGTTCACTGCCCTAATTTATTCTATATGCCAGGAGAATCTAGGTTATGTTGAACAAATATACACAAAATATTGTAAGGTCACACCCATTTGTTCCTTGCTCATTTTTCACAACTTTCATAGGTAGGCCGAGGGAGTGAAATCCATCTGGGACATAAATGCTTATCATAATCGTAACACACTTCATTGGCTAAAGCTAGACACAAGGCCACATCTGATTTCAAAGAAGCAATGAAGTGCAACTCTACAGTGTTTGTGGAATAAGGAGAACCAAAATACTGGTAAATAACCGTATTGACCATATATACTTACTATTATTAGGGATTCAGGGGTTAAAAATGAGTTTCTCATACCCATTTTCAGGGCTTCCTCTTATCCTGTGTTGTGCTTTCTTTGCCATTTCTTTACTAACTCCAAGGGTATTTATCCTAACAACTTTCAGCTACTGATGTTCATTTACAATGACTCTGTAACATACGTCTCATTCACCACCTCTTGCCTTATAACTTTCCCTAAGGTAATGTTCACAGGAGTTGATGTATAACAATCAAATAATCTTACTAATCAACATAACATATTGCATGGGTATAGAGAAATATTTAAAAGCTACTTTCACAAATAACATTTTTTATTTGAAGTACAGTTGATTTAAATATTGTGTTCATTTCAGTGTGCAGCAAAGTGGTTCAGTTATATATTTTTTCCCAGATTCTTTCTCATTATAGGTTATTACAAGATACTGAATATAGTTCCCTGTGCTATACTGTTAACCTTGTTGCTTATCCATTTTACGTATACTAGTTTCTATCTGTTAATCCCAAACTCCTAATTCTTACCTCTTCCCCTTCATCACCCCTTTGGTAATCATAAGTTTGTTTTCTGTATCTGTGAGACTGTTTGTGTTTTGTAAATTACTTCATTTGTCTTTTTTAGATTCCACATATAACTGATACCATATAATGTTTGTCTTCCTCTACAAATAACAATAATAAAAATAGTATTACTTAACAAATTACTTCTCATCTAATATCACAACCAACTTGGAGATCAATGGTGTCCTCATTTTATATGAAAAGAAACTGAAATTCAGATCTATCTAGTGACTAACCAAAGTCAAGTGCTGATAAGTGATAAAGTTTGGGTTTGAATCTATGCCTGATCACAGAATATGTATCTTTCCACAGACCTACATATTTCCAAATCTGACACCTACTCTTCATTGTTAAACTCTATGTACATATAAACTATTAGTCCACAGATCACACAACAGAAAGCAAACAACAGCTTAGGGGCTGATAAGGCATTACTGGTCACCATGCATGCTCGGAAGACCCTGCTTCAAATTCATTAACTAAATGTAGGCACTCCGAGTCCCAGCACACTACTCTCATCAGACACTGAAGATAGTAACTGACCCCATCCCAATCTCAGGATATGGGAAGAACGGACATAAAATAATGGAGTCGTGTCTTCTAAGTAGCAAAAGGATTAAGATACATTCAGAGATAAAAGAAGTAAAATACCCTTTCAAAATGTAAATTATTTCTTCCACAGCAACAATCATACTATAATAATTCTAGGAGTAACAAACAAGTTATTCAAGGACACTGCCATTTAGTTTCCTTCTTGATTCCATAGGAGAAAAGTAATTACATCTAGTCCAGCCACGCCTCTGATGACAGATGGCTGTCAGGGAACAAAAGTGGACACAATGTCTTCAGGAATCTACCATGATGTTTCCTATTTTAGTGAAAAATGTCCTTGGAGGGGCCTTCAAATCAAGCGGTCCAAGTTTCTCATTTTACATCCAAAGAAGTGAAGGCCCAGAGAGGTACAGCGCTTTCCTAGAGGGTACACAGTTAGCGGCAGTGCTTAAAGACAGCAGGCAGATTCCCACCAGGAAAAAGCTGGGAAGAAAACTACCAATCATTAAGCATGTTCTTTGATGCTTTATCACATTGTCTTATCTCATACTCAGATGACTGGAGTGAAAAAGATACTTAATCTTCTATTGTAAATACACAGAGTCAGTCAAGTACTGCGGGGCAGAGTTGAACCCCGTCTCTTTCTACCCCAAAGCGGAGTGCTTTCTCCTGCACCCAAAGCTCGAGAGCATGTGCCCTCCCTGCAGTGGTGGGTGATCAAGTCCAGATCACTTCTTGCCAACACTGCTATTTTAAGTGATTACAACTCATTTTAGAAGACTTTTGACTGAAGTCTCTCCTAATGCTATCATTCTGGGATGTCTGATTAACATGTCTCTACCTCTTTGAAGCACTGTCTTATTTGAGAGGTTGGTTAGATAATTGAAATAATTCAGGGATCATTAAGATGCTTGAATTTGTCTCCCTGGATTATTGTTCCCGGCATTTCGAACATCATCTGAATGCAGGGATCCTCTATAGAGAAGTTTCCTGAAGACTAAAGGGAGAATTGTCTTCCAGATTCATAATGGCTTCTCTCAGTGAGAAAAAACTTGGGATTGTGCTTCAGAAAAATAGATATTCAAGTCTCCCAGAGGCAACGGGGTCACCTCCACCTGGTCACTCTCACCAAATTCACCGTATTCATATGACTGGGGCTGGAAATTAAACAGCCTGGGAGACAATGACACATGACCCAACGACTCCTCTCCCAGCATCATTCCTTGCCTCTCTGCCGTCTTCTGAACACACATTGGATGTGGCTTTTTGGCTTTAGGGTATGCACTGTCTGGTCTAGACTGGGCAGATAAAGTGGCAGAACCACCTGGGCAGTCATGGTGACTGGAGCAGAGTGGCAACTTGCCCGTCCACATTAGACAGGACTACATTGCCCATACAATGTCTACACCTCCTTGCATTTTCCAGAGAGGTTTTCTCAACATGCGAGACAAGCTATAAGCTACAAGCTACCACCCACACCCACACCCCAAACAGCACCCTCACAAAGAAAGCTTCCAATTAAGGGTTTAAATGAACAGGGGATTCAGCCTGCACATGACTTCTAAATCAAAACTTATTCATAGCATTCCAGATCTCATTCAGGCATATTCTAAGAATAAAAGCTATAAAGCACATGGAGCTATCCAGAGAACTGGTTGTTCTCACAGGCAGCTTGCATGCTGGGGTCACCTGCAGAAGTCAATTTTCCATTGCCAAGAAGCAAGACTCAACGTAGGGTCAGCAAAAGATTCCATTATCTCACTTCTTTCCCACCATTCTCCATCCTTTGGTACTGGCCCAGCCAGACACTACTTCCGATCTCTCCAGTGCATTACCAGATAGAAACACAGAAGGCCCTTGGTGCCTGGCACTTTGTCAATGCTTGCAGTAGACTTGGCCAGGAAGAGAAAGAACAGGGAAAAGACTAGGGGAGGGTGGTGAGTCAGGCAGTGTAACCAGAGACCGATTACAATGAGCAAACATCACTTAGACCCTCCCAAGAGTTCCAAATCAAAATTCTATTGGACTCAACTAAATTCCACAACCCAGGTGAAGTATGTTAAAGAGTGAAAAATATTGAACTCTTAATGATTATTTTATAAATTACAGATTCAATAGGTTTAAAAAGAAGTAATCTTTTACACTTGACCAGTGCTTTACAATAGGCAAAACTTCATTCCTCATTTCAGTCCTTTCAGATAGCAATAGCAAGTATTATTCTTACATTAAAAATAGAAAATGAAAGACCATAGAGGTTGTGGGAAATGTCTAAAGTCACAAAGGAAATAAACTGTGAAATGGTCAGTAAGTGCCTTTTCCTCTTTCCCCTCAGCCCCTTCCCGTCAAGTTACATTTTATCTACAAAGCAGTCATAAGCTCTGTTTTTCTATCTTTCTTTCTCCTTTTTTCTGGAGATACATATACTGTTCTGCAATTTTAATAAGAAGCACTGTAATTTTATTTTCTCCTCTCACAGTCATCCAAAAGGGAAAGTAGCTTAGTATTTCTGTTTAATTGTGTGGGTGGTCTCATTATTAAAAAATTACGTGCAGTGTGCTTGAAGTCCTGACATTTTTTAAAAGCTAGGTTATTTTTTTGAAGGGGGTTTTTTGAAGGTTGTATTTGGAAAGCGAACTCTGACATTTGAGCTATACAAAAAATTATTGACAAATCTGTTATGTTTGTCATTTACCAAAACCAACACAGGTAGGAAATGGAAGAGCTGGCAGATATTTCTATGCTAAACTGGCCATGAGTGAGCATGAAGGGAGGTCTGTCGATGTTGATGCTTCCCATCTAACCCCACGGGCAGGGCTGGCTCTGGCAGAGAGCCACTCCCAAGTACCACTTTCAGGCAGAAGCTCTAGTAAGTGCCCACACCCAAAATGCTTGGACGGCTGTAAGGACTTTCTCTAGAAGAAGCTTATTTTCCCACAGGAAGTACCTTCTTTGAATTAATGATTAAAGTCCCTGTGGTATGCTACCAAAATTGACAAAAGAAGAACACATCCTCATTATGTTCTCTAGACAGACTTAGCAATTCCAGAAACAAGACCCAAAATGATTGGTCAAAAGTCGCCACCTCACGGTGCTCATATATTACATTTTATACTAGATTTCACACACCTTTCACAATATAACTTGAAAAAGGGCTTATTCCTGGGTTAAAAGATAAATTAAGCCAATTTGTACCTGTTTTTGGAGTTGATGGGGATTATGAGAAAACAAAGTTTCACTTAGTATTGATCCCCTGAGAGCAGATAGATGAAAAATATTTTATCAAATATGATGGGTTGAATTTACTGTTGTTTTTGTTCCTTCCAAAATCACTTAACTATTCTGCTCAAATGATACATGTTTTCTTCCCGGTGTATTCAGTTTTTAACTTTTACACCTAAATGCACTTTTAAAATTTGTTCAAGTGCCCTAAAGGAAGCCATTAACTTGGTTAATCGATTTACAGTCTTTTATATTTTGTAGGATTTTGCTTTACTCTTTCATGAACTCTAGAAGCCATTTAACAAGTTAGGTTTCTCAATGTATTTTAGGATATCATTTCCTCCTTAGAAACATGCACTGATTTGGTTAGCACTGCTTCAGAAAGCACACAAAGCAATTTGAAAAATACGCAAATTGTGTTGGGTTTTTTTTTTTCACATTGGAAGGAAAAATAAAATGTGTCCTACTTGAATATACTACCCTTTTTATTTCTGAAGAAAAAAAAAACCCAGATCCCTATGCAAATTCTTGATAAATAACTGAGTATAACTAAAATTTTCCAAAGGAAAACAAAAAAGGAAAAAAGTTATTTCCAGTCAAACTTCAATGGAAATCACAAAAGAATTTTCTAATAAAAGAAAAGTAGCAATCAGAATAGATGACAACTCTTTCTTTTGGTTACATTAAATTTCATTAAATGACCATGGGCGGTTATGAACAATAGTAATTCCCTCAGGCATCTGTCTCACCCTCCTGCAGGTTCTTGCTTCCAAACAAATGGATGGACCAAATGTTATTGCCTAAGAAAATATGTGACTAAAATAAGCACTTTTTATCTTTTAAACCCAAGTGTTCTCTTTCGAATATCTTTTTCTTAACTTCCATTGGTTTATATAATCGTTACGGTTTAAATCCCCCAGCCCCTAATGATACAGCCACACGCATCCATGCTTTCAGACCTTTCCCTTCTCAGCCTTTATAAAGAAGTGTAATACCCTGAGCCCACAACTACAAGTGGGGAAATTTACTTTATTCTCCAGAACAGGGTTTTGCATTTGATGTTAAACAACAGCTTACTAGAGTATTTTGAGACCCAATTTCTTCTTTCAAAAAATGTAAAACAACACACCTGATCTTCTTCACCAGAGTCTTGCAATTTTGAATTCTTGTAAAGAATTAAGACCTAGTAAACACTGATCTCTAATGCCGACATACAAACTTTGATTTTACCATGTGTTTTTTTTTCCACAGTTACAATGTCAAAGTGAAAATTGCAACAGAAAAAGGTAGACAGGCGAAGAACACTTATTCAAGGTTACTGGAATAGACGAAAGAGGCCAGATTTAAGTCTGAACTCAACTGCACTGAGACAAAGAGTAGCAGCATTTTTAAAGGCTGCAGTGAGAGGGAGATTGGATCCCAGGCCATCTGTGTTTGCTGATCAGCTTTACCAGAAGGGAAAGGAAATGTTTCTTACCTGTATGACAGGAGGTAGTTGTACCAACTAGAACCAAGTCACCCACCAGAGTTAGGCTCGAACGGAGACTCAGAGATCAGGGTTCTGTCTCCTCTGATGACGTTTCAGAAAGACGCTGCCCAGATCCTTGAGGAAGGTACTCCTGGGTGGTAAGACTGGCAGAGAAAACACACTTATAAAGGGTTGGAAGTAAAAAAATGTTAAAAAATAAATAAATGCTCTAAGAAAGAGGAGTTCAGGGGCCAAGAGTCGGGAAGAAGCCTGTTTATAGTTTAGTCAAGCTGAGGGACCACTTAAGTTATCTGATCAATGACTATGGGAACATATACATAAAATAGCAAAACATAATAGGGCATAAAATGAAGCAAAATGGCTTTGAAACTCAACTGTCTTTATTTAGAAACAAATGTTATCTTGCTATCATCCCAAAGAATTGAAATACAGTGTACAACACGTCTTTCCTAGTGATGATCTCTAGCAAGGGTGAAAACAGAGTTTAATGACAAACAGCAACAGCTTCTAAAAATAAAATTCATATTCAAAGTATCATAAAAGCTGCTTTAAAATATCATTCTCAAGCCTAGCGCCATGGTTATAATCAGAGCCCCTAGAACTAGACCACCTGGGTTCAAATCTCAACTCAGCTAATTAATTATGTGATCTTGGGCACTCTCTGGGCCTAAAATTCTGAAATAAAACTGAAGAAGAATTCATCTCTGGCTCATTGGTAGGGCTGAGTTAACAGTATGTTATGTGACTGACCTTTCATTATTTTAGTCAAAGAAGATTTGCAACTAGCACTGTATAGCAGAGCCCTTCTCATCTTCAGCCCCACAGAATTCTGAATCAGATTTTTCAGGCTGGTGATCAACATCTTCAACCCCTTTCTCTTACTCTCACTAGGTGTCACTGTTTGTATTCATACATCCCTAGGACAGAAGTCTTCAATGATTCAATAGTGGATAAATTCATAAATATCGCTGAACTGAGCTCAGCATACTGAATGATAAGACCATGATTGATGGAGTAAGAAAAACAAGTCTCATGTTGCTGCTGCGGGATCTGGAATAATAGCAGTAGGTGAGGTCCTGAAAGCGCTGAGTCATCGACAGCTCGTCACAGAGTCACCACTGTGAGAAGCCCCAAGAGAAATTCACGGATTCCTACCAAAGAAACTCACAGTGCCCCCCCCCCACTTCTCCTTAATTCTTTTCTAAGCTTCTGGCATGAGTAAAACAAATAATGTAGGGTAGAAAACAGTGTAACTTTTCGAGTTCAAATCCTAGTTCTGCTGATAGCTGTGTATGCAATCTTGAGTAAGTTACTTAATCTTTCTGAGCATTAGTTTGATCTATCTTTTCTTTTCATTTTTCAGTTTTATTAGGTAAAACTGTTACAATTTGACTGCACATATACAATATATTGCATGTAAATACATATATACAATGCATTGCACATATTTTTATTTACATGTATGTACTGTTCATTGTTTCTAAGCTTTAGCTTTTTAAACTTACATAGTTATCAAAGGAATAAAGCCAGCCACAAAATAAAAATCAGCAGAATGCGGTAATTGAAACATAAAGGACAGTCAAACGTGTTTACGCATATTCAAGAAATCAATCATCTTAACTGTAAATACTAAGTAGTTCATTTGTGTTCTCATATGTGGAATCTGCTTTTAATTTTTGACAATTTTTTAAGTTATATATTTTAAAACATTAACCACAATGATTTGTGTCAAATAAATATTTCCTCTTCTGCTTAGTTCTCCCCTCCCCTTGCATCCTTGTGCAAACTCTTCAAAATCAGTTCATTCATACATTCACGTGTGTTGCACCCTATCTATGCAAAGTTCTGGGATGATAAGGGGGGGAATGGCAAACAATGGGCACTCCATCACAGAACCTGTGTAGCCAAGTAAGGATGCACACAAGTGAACAGTCAATTAAAATTGAATATGATAAATGCCACAAACAAGGAGGTAACAGTGTTTTATGGGGGAAACTAACACCTAACCCAGGCTTGGATGGTCAGGAGAGACTTGAAAGAGACAGTGTAATCCTAACTGAGGTGAACTTTTTAATGAAGATAATACTGTGGGAGCATATAGTTAGGGAAGGAAGTGGTGGGGATAAGGCTACAGAAGTACATGTGGTCCAAGGGAGGAAGGGATATTTAAACTGTGTTAAAAGAGTTTGGATATTATCTTATAGGTGATGGGGATTGAGCCAATGATTTCAAGCTGAGGAATGAAATGAGCACATTTATATTTTAGGAAGGTAATTATAGCTATAATACAGAGAATGAGCTAATAGGGAAAAGATGAGTTAGAATCATTGGTAGTAATTGAGGCTGGAGTTTAAGGCTGTCGAACTAGGAAGTAAGAGTGTAGAGAAATAGATGAATTCAACATGTGTAAGAGATGTAATCAACATGAACAAAGATGGAGAACGAAGGACAACATCTAAGTTGCTAGTTTGAGCAACTGAGAGGGATTATACTTTAAGATGGGGAACGATGCAGAAAAAACTGAATTTTGGACAGGCAAATACAAAGAGTTCACCTTTTAACATACTAAATTTTAGGTGTGTGTGGTCACCTATGTGATAATATTTGACAATAATTTGAATACACAGTCCCAGAGTTCAAGGCCATAATATAGACAAATCTTGGAACTGAGTGGTAGATGGAAGTCCCTAAGGTCATACTGCAGAATAACAAGACATGGACAGTGGACAAAATGCTAAGGGAGTTCCAATATTAAAGAGATAATAAAGGGAAGAAAAGCCTTAAAGATGGTTGGGAAAGAGGAGGCCAAGTGGTAGGAGGAATGGGATGCTCTTGTGCTATCGGAGACGTTAAAGAAACAGCATTTCAAACAGACCTAAAAGCACACACTTAGTAAATCAATTTTTAATTTTTTCTGGCTGTATGGAGATGTAATTGACAAACACTGTGTAAGTTTAAGGTGTGCCATGTGCTACCTTGCCATGGACGCTTTCTGCAATGATTCCCACAATAAGGCATTAACACACCCCTCACCTCACACGGGCCCCATTTTTGGTGTGTAGTGAGAGTTATATAACAACTGTAACATTTCCTTATCTGTTCACCCAGCCACAGACACTTAGGTTGTTTCCATGCTTGGCTGTTGTAAACAGTGCTGCAGTGAACACAAGGGTAGTTATCTCTTCCATACAGCAATGTAATTCCCTTCAGGTATACACTCAGAAGGGCATTTGCTGGATCAGAGGGCAGTTCTATTGTAATTGATACTGAATCAGGCTGCGCTCCTAGAGGTAAAACTCACATAAGTGTGGAGCGTCTCTGACCAGGTCCCCCTGGAGTTTTAAGTCTCAGACACGTCAACACTGAGCTTTTAGCAACTTGTCAAATACACTGTAGGTTTTCCTAACCCAACTCTGGTTCCCAGGGAAGTTTCATGGGTTTCTGCTTCAGCAAGTTGTGATTCTCTGTAGTTTCCTGTCTGTCTCTTCAATTTGGAGGGGCAGCAGCTTGCCTTGTAACCTCACTTCTCTTTAAGAAGAGAGAAAAATGTCTTAAAGACTTTTCTGTAAGAAAAGTGTTGATTTTTCAGTTTGTTCAGCTCATTACTTGATCAGATGGAGTGGTGACTTCCAAGCTTTGTACATGTTAACAGTCAAAAAACAGTTTTTAAAAGGTAAAGACTCAAAAGTTATAAAATGTAAATTTAAAACAAAAGACAAAACAGTAAATAATACAAGACAAAAACAGGAAGACTGCTCCTACTAGAATGGGATTCCTCAGGTGCTTATGATGAGCAGCCTGCTCCCATCCCCATTTATCTCTGGAAAAACTATTAGCCCTTTAGTTTCTGTTTATATAATGTTAGAATTTGATCTAATCCTGGGAGGAGTCATTACAAGCATAGGTACATTTCTAATGTGTGCCAATACCACACTATAAACTAATGGAGTTAATCCACCATGCTCCATGGAAATAAATTCCTAATCTGTTTAAAAATTTATGAAAATGCAATCACTGTAAACACAGTAAATTCTCTGAGGAGACAATTTCTGTAAGAGCTTGCTTGATTATTTCAAGTAGAAGATCCTTGCAGCTAAAATAGTGATGCAGTCAGAACAACTGTCTCCAAATCTACGCCTTCTCCCTAAAGCCTTTGAAAATCTTTTCAGTCATTTAAAACAAAAGTTGCAATATATTTAGGATGGGGACTAGGGGAGGAGAGGGTAATATATACACAGAAAACTTCCTCTGCAATAAGGGTGATAAATTTTATAAATAAGACCTTTTGCTATCTTAATAAATAAGGGTAGACAGATAGGGCATATAAGAGATAGAAAAACAGGCAGACTGTTGTAAAGAAAACAGTACAGAATTGAGAGTCAAGCAGACCTCGCTCTGAACCTCAGTTCTGCCACTCATCAGCTAACCATGGAACTGGGCAAGTTTTTTAACCTTTCTAAGTCTCTGTTATTGCACTCATAAAACAGAGACCATGACATCCTCTGACAACACTCCAGGGATTTAGGCTAATGTAAACGTATGGATTAAAGACAATGTAGATATGTAAAGGTATTAAAAATGCTAATGTAAAGCAACTAACATGATGACTTGCACTCAATAAATAGCAGTTTCTAATTATTATATATTATTTATAGATACTAGCATTTAATCATAATTATTTGTACAAGTACATTGGCGTATTCAATAAATAACATCGAGCGCCTTGCCTGTGTTTGGTTGCAGGGACGGGGTGGGCTGAACAAGGCTGACAAGGTCCTCTCTCTAGTGATTTAGAGTCTAGTGTATGCCATAGATCTGCATCTCACCTGCTACTCCCAAGTAATTAAACTTCCTAAATCTATACATTAAGAAAAATTTACTGATTTCTTATAAAGACCAACTTGGCATTTATCCAAGAAGCCCAGGAAATCACTGAAGTGTTTCTGGCCACATAGTCACAGACCAGATTTGCATTTCAGGAAGATTATTCTGGAGGGAGTACATAGGAGACCAGTTAAAAGACCTTTTCAGTGGTTTGGCTGAGAGATGATACGACCACAGGAAAGCACAAAGTGTGCTGATGTAAGAATGTGTCAGAAAGAGAATACGTTGGGCTTGTTTCTCTTTTAGATAATGGGTGACCAGTTTATTACCAACAAATATAATGAATATAAAAGAAGGAACTGTTTGGAATGAAAATTAGAGGGAAAAAAGTTTTCCTAGCTAAACTGGACCTGATTTTCATTTCACTAAGCTGGACAACTTGCTGTTTTCATATTATGCATAATAGGAAATGAGGTCCTTCAGATTCCAATTCAGATGTTCTATCCTCCATGAAGCCAGCTCAACCCCAAAAGACATGAGGACTCCCCCCTTTTCTGAGTTTCTTGTATACTCCTTCATTACTGGCTACCTTTCTACATCATGTTATGTCGTGTATTGACCTGTCTCTACTACTGTGTGCTTCTTCAGGTCAGGGCTAATGTTTCATCTACATGTGTTTATCCAGAAACAGCAAAGGGCCAGGCACATAGCAGGCAATCTACAAATAATGCTGAATTGAAAGTTCTTAAGATAGCTTCATATAGACCAAGATCTATAGCATTAGCAATATTATCCTTCCATAACCAAGCTGATTTGTACTCTCAAAATGAATATACAGGGACGTGCCTCTGGAAACATCTCTTTAAAAAGATCTCTAAGTGTCAATAAATCTGTTTCTATCCCTGGATCTATTAATTACTAGCTGTGTGACATTGAAAATAATTTTTTAACTTTTGGAGTCATATTTACAATCTAAAAAATAGTTGTAATGGTACCTGCTAGCTTCCATCAGACACGGTTGTGTGATTCAAATTAGACTACAGTCCCTAAGAGCAGTCATCAAAAGTATAAAAGGCTAAAAGAATGAATGGTTACATTATTTTAAGAATAGTTTCCAAAATAATGTTTCGTGAGCTTCTAATACTTTTTTAACGCTATGATGCATGAATATGTTATTGCATTTTAAATATATATTTTACAATTAAAATACAGAAATAGAAAAAACAACAATAAAATTCACATGGAACCATATAAGATCCTGAATAGCCAAAACAATCTTGAAAAAGAAAAAAGCTGAAGACCACGCACTTCTTGATTTCAAAATAGTTTACAAAGCTACAGTAATCAAAGCAGTATGGCATCATTATAAAAACATCATAAAAACATCATAAAAAAAAACATCATCATAAAAACATCATAGGAAACAGAATAGAAAGCTCAGGAATAAGACCCTACGTGTACCATAAACTGATCTTAAACAAGATGCCAAGAACACACAATGGGGAAATAATAATCTTTTCAACAAACGATCTTCAGAAAAGTGGATATTTACATGCAAAAATGTAATTGGACGTTTATCATATATCATAGACAAGTTCAACACAACACAGATTTAATACTTAAATTTAAGACCTCAAACTGTAGAATTCCTAGAAGTAAACACGGGGAAAATCTTCATGACATTGCTCTTGGCAATGATTTCATGAATATGACACCAAAACCACAGGTAAAGAAACCAAAAATAAAGTAGGACTACATCAAAGTAAAATCCTTCTGTGAAGGCAAAGAAAATGAGAGAGTAAAAAGGCAAGCTATGGAAAGATACGAAAATATTTGCAAATCATATATATACAAAGGGATACTATCCAAATGTATGTAGAACCACTACTGCTCACTACCAAAACACAAAGTGAAACAAAAATAACCTGGTTAAGAAATGAGCTAAGGATTTGAAGACATTTCTCCAGTGAAGACATACAAATGGACAACCAGTGTAAGAAAACATGCTCAATGTCACTAATTATCAGAAAAATGCATATCCAAACCACAATTAGATATTGCCACATAGGTGTTAGGATGGCTATTATCAAAAAAAAAAAAAAAAAAAAAAAAAAAAAAAAAGGGAGAGGTGAGGATGTAGAGAAATTGGAACTCTTGTAACACTACTGCTGGGAATGTAAAATGGTGCAGACACTATGTTAAACAATGTGGAGCTTTCTCAAATGTTGAAAATAGAACTACCATATGATCCTACAATCCACAATCCCACTTCTGAGTATATATCCAAAGCAACTGCAATCAGGATCTCAAAAAGATATCTGCACTCCAGTGTTCATCGCAGCACTATTCACAATCACCAAGATATGGAAACAGTGTTAAGTGTCTATCCACAGATGAATGGATGAAGAAAATGTGCCATATATACATATATATGTGTGTGTGTGTGTGTGTGTGTGTGTGTATATATATATAATGTAATATTCATCCTTAAAAAAGGAACTTCTGAAATGTGCAGCAACATGAATGAACCTTGAAGTCATTATGCTAAGTGAAATAAGTCAGTCACTGAAGGATAAATAATGTATAATTTCACTTATACAAATTATCTAAAAGAGTCAAACTTATAGAATCAGAGAGTAGAATGGTACATGCCGAGGACTGGGGGAAGTGCAAAATGAGGAGTTGCTAATCAAGGGTATAAAGTCTCAGTTATGCAAGATGACTAAGTTCTAAAGATCTGCTGTACAACATCATGCCTATAGGTAAAAATACAGTTTTGTATACCTAAAAATGTGTTAGGAGGATGAATCTCATTTTAGGTTTTCTTATCACAATAAAATAAAATTTCTGAAAGTTGCCCCACTGATTATTTCAACTATGCCTCCAACAATTTGGAATTTGACAATTTCAGAGATCATGTGCTTGATTCACTCCCTTAAACTAACTCACTAAAAATATTAACATGACAATATTTCTATTAAAGAACATAGTATCATTCATTAAATATATTAATGGATATTTGCGGTCATTGCTAAAGGCAACTACAAATTATTGTTGTTTTTTTACCACCAGTGTTCTTATTAAAAGAAAAACAAAAGATGTAGAATAAGCGTATCATTCTGCCCATTTCTCAGGGCATTGCTGAACGAGTCCAATCAATTTATCTTTGTCATCCCAATATTTTTATGGTTCTTATTAACCATTCCCTGTCGTTGACATATGATTTCTAGACAATTTTTAACGCTCCCCGTCAAGCAGGGCAGAAATGCAAGATCATGCTTTGGATCTTGCTCTGCCTATTATTATCTACACAAGCTCACACACATGGAAGGATTTCAGGCACAAAATATGGCACATAGAATCCTGGTATAAAAGTTGGCTAAACACATGAATAAAAATCTCCTTCCCTCTCCTTCTTCCTTCCTCCCTCCCTGCCTCCCTTCATTCCAGGAAGTTCTAGCCTTAAGCTGAATGAATAAAAATTAACAGTCTCTTTAAAAAAAAAAAAAAAAGAAAGAGAGAAAAAGAGACACAGCTATTCTAATCCTCACTGAAATAAGACCCCATACTGGATCTTTCATATTACATTTTATACAAAACAATTTAATTTTATTATCAGATTAACTTGACAGTTTTATCAGACATGCCAATTGTGTCCAATTGAATCCAACAGAGCAGGGATATGCTTCTCCTACAAAGAAGCTGTAACAATATTACAAATATCACTGCAATATTCAGCTCTCCCATTAAAGATATTTTGTTTCTAGATGACTAGATTAAAACATCCCCCTCTATGTACTTAAACATGGTAATAATCTCCAATAACCAAATAAATGCTATCTTTAAATAACCCTTCCCATCCTTAGTTTTCAGTTGGCCAGAGATGTAAACTATCTTTTAGTGCACAACAGCACATAGCTGTTAAAATCAAAGATCACATGGAAACCTAGGCTGACAAGTTATGACTTAATTGTGAAGTCATGTCAAACCCCAAGAAACAAATCAGCCATCACGAAGATATAACAATTTCTTGTTCTGTGATTCTAAGTGATATCAACAGACTTTTCCAGGTGCTACTTATTCTCTTCCTTGTCACAAATTTTACTCACTTTAGGAGAAGAAATGTCTAAAACAATGAAAATTTGGTTTATTAAAGATATACCACTGATTAAGGAGAGATTGGCTTCGTTTAGTGTTTTACCCTGAATAAGATGTGGCTGTCCAGGAAGCTTCATGGATACTAGCTGAAAGGCAGCCAGGGCATGTGCAGCCAGGGCTCCTGGCTGCAGA
Organism: Camelus ferus; assembly: GCF_009834535.1. Classification (NCBI taxonomy): domain Eukaryota; kingdom Metazoa; phylum Chordata; class Mammalia; order Artiodactyla; family Camelidae; genus Camelus; species Camelus ferus. The sequence continues at coordinate 23,209,313 of NC_045719.1, forward strand.
GCCAAGCCCATCAGATGACTTCATACTGGATAGAGGTGGGGGGTGACTGGTCCTATAATGGCTACTATTCATCTTGACAACTGCATCAGCCAGAGGTATGGACACAAAAGGTGAATGGGTATTGGGAGTCTCACAGGGGGAGGCAGGACTCGAAGTCTGAATGGTGCCTCCTAAAGGGTCACCACAGTTCTAATGGGGACAAAGGCAGTGGGTGGGAGTGCAAGCTTTTACAGAGCCATGGGTACACGGCTTTGCTGTATTTCGCTTTGCTTTCTTTCTCTCCCAGATAACTAAGGCAGAGGCAGAGAGTTTAGGCTTCTTTAATAAAAATAAACCCTACCAGATAGCATACTGGGGTGCCTCACTCAGTAAGAGGACTGTTTCTAGAAACTTAAGCTAACTTGGGTTTTTTTCGGGGGGGGGATTGTTGTGTTTGCAAAAAGGGCATATTTTAAGTTCACTTATTGCTGTTATTATTACTATTATTTGAGAGTCTATCATAATGTTTCTATGTTTTTGAACAATCCACAAAGTATTCAGTAGGGTATTTTGGAATGAAATGAAATGTTATGTAGCCGTTAAGTTCATTAACGAAATTCAGAGACTTTTGGACCTATTTTGACACAATAGATAAAACCAGAAATAAATGATTATAAGTGAATGGGAGTACAAGGAAGAACAATTATTTTATGAACATATTTGGCACAGGCCCATTAATCATTATCATTATTAATTAGTTAATTAATAATGAAAGCTTTCTTTATTTCAAATGTTCTCCAACTAATTTAAAAAAAGTCTACACAAGGCAACTGTATTATTTACGGAATAATGAATCTTGTAGTTTTGAATCTCATTCACCGATCAGTGGTAAAGTAAATAAATCTGACAAAGAAATGTTCTACTAAGGTGACTAACATTGATAATATATTGTCATTTTGGTCACACAAATATGTCATAAAATTTAAGCTGCAAGAAGTCATAAAGTAATAGTCACCTTGAGTTTTATACAATTCTAAACAGCAACAGCAACAAAAAAGTCTTCCTTACAAACTTTTATATCTCCCTTTAAAAAGAAAATATAGTAAGTTTACATAGGTGTGAAGAAACTACAAATAGAAAGCAAGCAAAAATAAAGAAATTATCAGAAAATAAAACGGAATCAAGGTAGTAAGTGAAAAGTTACTTACCCCAGCGGGAGGCACGCTCCTCCTCCGTCCGCTCCCATGTCTGCTTCTTTCCCCTCATGTTCCATCCGGTTGTATTTTCATCCTCTGGTTCCCTAGTTCTCTCTCTAGTTACGCCTCACATGCCATTAAACCCATGGAGTCCCTAAAAAAAAAAAAAAAAAAGAAGAAGAACGCGTGGAAGCTGGCGGCAGCCGGTTGCTCCTCGACCAGCTCCTGGAAGAGGAACACGGCCTGGGGTCCGGGCCGCCGCTTGCCCGCGGCTCGGCCGCCGCTTGCCCGCGGCTCGGCTGCCGCTGCCGGGCAGTTAAGGGGGCGCTGGTGGGCGCGCGCTGCTTGAAGCCAGCGGGTTTGTTTACAAAGCAAAGCCACAACAAATGTTAATATTTAGTTACTAAGAAAAACTAATGAAAATAATTCATATCCTGAGGTGCTGTATTTTCTTTCAGATTGGCAGAGATTAAGAACATTAATGTCTGGGATTAATTGACTACAAGAATATAAGAATATGTGTATATCATTGGTAAATAAAACCTTACTGGAGGATAATTCGGCAATATGTATGATGCAGATCTTTTAAAAACTTAACTTTTTCCAACAATTCTACTTGTAAGAATTTATCCTAACAATGGAAAACCAAGCATTTTTCCTCCAGTTTTGTTCTGATAGAGGCAAACATCAAAGAACAGAGACTTAGCTAAGTAACTTATATAAAGCTAAAGCACTTCAAATTTTATTAAACACATTCTTTGTGTTTTTGTTTTGTTTTTAAATTTTATTTTATTTTGGGGGGGGGTTTGGCTTATTAACATATTTTTAATGGAGGTGCTGGGGATTGAACCCAGGACCTCGTGCATGCTAAGCACACACTCTACCATTGAGTTATACCCTCCTCCCTAACACATTCTTTATGTTAAGTGTTGGACATATATCCATGTAAAAGATCACTGGCAGCTTGAAACAATCATGTAAGTGAAAATGAAGATTTCAGAACTTTCCATATTAAGCAATAGATATAAAATCTATATATATGTGTGCATATATACACACACGCATATGCACATCTACATACATGTTAACTGCCTTCAGGTAACAGGATCTAGATTATTTTATTTTTCTTATGGCTTTTCTATATTTTCTAGTTTTTTGAAGAAATTATATATTATTGTTGAAATATGTAAAGGAAAAATGGAGATAATTACAGCCCAATTGAAAACTAATTCTAGTACATAAATTAGACCAGCACTCATAGCGTAGATAAGCAGATTATTTCTAACAGTTAAGGTTAATGCCTCTGACTACCAGATGGCATGGGTTCAAGTCCCAGTGCTATGAGTCACTAGCTGTGTAATTTATCCAATCTACTTAGTTTCTCTGTGCCACGATTTCCTTATCAGTAAAACATTAATAGTTCCCATCAGGTTTTGGCCAGGTGAGTTGGTGCACATGAAGAACAAGGAACTGTAGCTGATTCACAGTACACAGTACATAAGACTTAACAATTATTATTCTCCCTTCTTGAACATAGGCATCATGAAGGAAATTATTTCATCTATGTTGTTTACTGGTAGATTGCCAGAAAGAAGAACAGTGCCTGGAAAATAGCAGGCGGTCAATACATGATGGATGAATATAGGCAGGAAGAACAGAGGGAAGAAAAGAAAGAAGGAAAGACACTATTTTAGTAAGAATCGTAATTCATATGTAATGACAAGCCAGGACTGTTATTCATGTTGATGATTGTGTACACCTATTCAGGTGTATTTGAATGCTTTCTATCTAATTCAGTTTTTTTTCAAGTTAATTAAGAAAAGCATAGATTTGGATGGAAATCTCTTATGATTCTCTCTCTTAAATGCCCTGAAGTAAATTTTGACCTATTGTGGACTTCATTTTCAACTTTTTATATTATCACCTAACTCCAGGTCCACATTTCCCTTTAACTTATGTGATCTATTTATTTTAGAGGAGAACCATGCTCTATACAAATACTAAGGGGATAAAAAAAAATTATGCAGTGTGTTCACTGGACAGCAGAATTTTCAAGATGCAAAATATTTCGTATTTTCCTTAAGGATATGTAAATGCTTTGAAAATGTCACAAAATGATTGTCTTTGCTGGAAAGGCCATTTTCATTATTGATGAATGCCGTAGTAGAATGTCATAAGGCTAGTCAACCTGCTCCTACAGCACAGTCAGAAGAGATCAGCCATCAAATGACAATGACCCTGAAGAAGCCAACTGTGGATTCCAGTTCGAAGATGACAAAGGTATTTATATACCCTTTTCTCAGAAGTCACTTCTAACACAGTAAGAACAACAAAACACAGAAACAGAAACTCTATCATTGATAAAAACAGGAGGCGTCTGTGACCTTGAATCACAACACCTAACTGGAAGGAAGTATGACTAGAAAGAGGAAAATCAGATCCAAATGTGAGTGCAAAGGCCAATGAGAAGAAAACCCATTTGTCATCACAGCTAACTCCAGAAAGATGAAGTATTATAGTCCTTATGAGCTCAAGGCCGTGTTGAGGTTGGAACTAAAAACAGGGGGGTTTCTAAAATTTTTCTTTTTAATGACTATGTAAGGATCAATCATACATCCAAATTGTCATCCCCAGCCTAGCGTCAGGCAACCACCCTGCCTGTCAGCCCCTGATGAAAGCAGAGGTGTACAGTTTGGATGGAGACAAAGTGCAGACTGAAGGATTTCAGGCAGAGGAAGATAGGAAAGTGAAATCTGTACAGGTAATTAAGAGTTTAAATGCAATTCTTAAGTGAAACTACCACTTATACTGAAGGGTTAAGTATATATATTAATTATTTGGAAGTATTTACAAGGAAGATTTGTCTGTTCTCCATTAGTTTACTTTTTCAGTTATTTATTTTTGTCACTATGGCCTCATGGATATTTATTTTATAGTCTCAATTACGATCCAGTAGTACATTACTTATTTTATCAAATTGTGGAATTGTGCAGGCTCTTTGTAACGCAGTACACTCACTTCCTCTCTCCTATCCCTTAGGACATTACTGCCATTTATTTCACTTTTCCACACACTGTAATCATCCGATCCATTACTGCTATTGCTGCTTTGAACAGTTATCTTTTAGATCAATTTAGAACAACGAAAATACATTGTTTACTTTACCTTAACTTATTGTTTCTCTGGTGCTCTTCTCTTTTGACAGGGCCATGTTTCTAACATATCATTTCCCTTCTGCCCAAAGAACACCTTTTAACGTTCCTTGCAGGGCTGATCTGCTGGTAATAAGTTACCTCAGTCTTTGTTAGTCTGAGAAAGCCTTTGTTTCTCCCTTATTTTGAAGGGTAATGTGATTGGAAATAGAATTACTGATTGGAGGTCGTGTTTCCTTCAACTAGACTGTGGTCAAGTCTCTCCTCCTGAAAAGTAAGCCTTTATTACGGACAAGGCTCTTTACGATGGAGAAAACACGATGAGCACTCCTTCCCCATCTGCCAGAGACAGGAGCAGCTCTTTCTCAGATCAGCACTATGGGCACCAGGTGAAGCTCCAAAAGGTGTGGCTCCACAGCTGTGGCTCCCCCAGGAGTCTCCCACTTCATGCTAATCCATAGGTAGCCTCTAAAAACTTGTCTAAACTGTCATTTAAGTGTTCCTGTCATGGTATGGTTCCAGTGTCTTCTGCTCCAGGTAAGCTAATCTCAGCTTGCACTTTGTCAAAGATTTCAGGGTGATGGTTTACCCTGAAGACTCAATCTTCTTATGGGTCCAAGAAAAGTCACTAATTTTGTTTGCTCAGCTTTTTGTTGTTATGAGGACAGGAGTGACCATTTCCAAGCTCTTTACATGTCAGGGCTGGAAACTGAAGTCTGGATATAAAATTTTGATGACAAAAAGTTCAATTACTAAATTTTAAAATTTGACTTCAGAATCAAAGAAAAACATCCTTCCTTTTGATTTTGCAATCTTGTGCTACAAGAGATATAAAACTATACACAGAAAAATGCTAACTACTATGAAAATTATTTTAAAAAGTACTTCCAACTATACCTCATCTATTCCATTCAAACAGTTCCTGAGTAATACAGATAGATAAAATTCTAAACATAACATAGGCTTCTTATTGTTCATTCTAAAAATACAGAAGAGCATAAAATTTTTTAACTTTTAGCAAAGCATAAAGAGAAACTGGTAAGTGAGCACCAACTGGCTGCTTTCAGTAGTTTTCATATTAGCACTTATAAAGAAAACAAACAAAAAACTTGTAAAGCAACTCTATATCTCCATCAGGCTATTTTTTAAAAATAAATTTACAACTTTAGTGATCACTGGCTGATGTTAATTATCTTATTGAAAATGGAATAAAAATGCTAGCTCTATCATATGGATTTTCATGGTGCTTTGATGATTATTTGAGTACGAATTTTGATACTCATTGATTAAGCTCTGTTTCTTTTCAAAGTGTGATTATAAGGAGAATGAAAATACCATAATGAATCCATGAATAACGCACACTTGGGACTAACTGCAGGGATACGTAACACACTGCTAGTATGATGATGGCAACATATAATGGACTGCGGGTGTGGAGACCTTTTCTTCCATTTACTCGTTCATTGTTCTATAAGTTACCTAATTAACGTCGAGAATACCCCGGTACAGAATATTCAGTGAGTTTACATCTTCCAGGTTTCATATAAAAGAATATTTTATGAAAAAGAATTTCTGACCCAGTTAACATGTAACAAGTTACCATATTTCTCCAGACTTAAAAATGCTCAGCCACAAGCATATACTGAATGTTTAACAGTGTTAGGAGTGACAGGGACATGACAGTGTAGCCTGTTCCCTACTACAAGTGAGCTAAAACTTAATACTGAAATTTTTATTTGAAAATTCAAACTCTTTGCACCTTTTGAAGTATCAAAATATCAGACCGCATTGAGCCAGAAAGTCTCCGCAGTAACAGTGACTGTAAATTTATCATCTAGAGCTGAACACAGACTCAGACCCGTATATACCAGGCGATCCATCAATAACAGACAGAGGTCCGGCTGTAATTTGGGAGCAGTCTCCTTCAGTGCAAACCATCTCCAAGGTCTCTTAGTAGTTCAAGTGTGACTTACAGGCACGTTTGTTTTTCATTGGGGAAAAGCCTGAAGTCACTGGCCTAAATTGAAAGCAAGTGTTTTAGACTGATAATTTAAGTCTTCAGTTCTCAGTGAAGCTTGAGTACATGCGTTCAAGAGCTATATGCTAGAACACTCCACTTGTTTCTTTCCGAGAAATATTTTTTCCTCTAAGCTTGTGTCATTCTCTTACCTTACCTGTCCTCTGCGTCCATTTGAGTTCAAGATCCTTGCTTTACAGTCAGACCAACTTAAATCAAATCCCACTTCTGTCAGTTACAAGTTGTAAAACTTTAGGCAAATCAACCCACTTCTTTGAGCCTCAGTATAAAAGAAAACATAATCATACAATTGTGTCTGTCAGTCAGTTTTGGTCCACAAAACAGAGTCACTATGAGCCTTACAGGAATAAACCCCTTAGACATTTTGGGGCTGGGGTGGGAGAAGGCTGGGTACATAAACATCTCGAAGGGGAAGCTGAAGCATCAAAGAAAGTCAGTACTTAGTCCAAGGCATTAGCACTGTGCACCTAAAAAGAACGGGCTGGAAAATCCAAGAGGCCAAGCCTGTTCAACCACTGAAGTAGGAGTATGAAGAGGGAGCTTCTGAAGAGGTCTGTTATAAGCCACGGCCTGTGCCTGCCAGCTACTGTTTCTGTGTGTCTGTAGTCAAGTGTCTGGGCTGGATCTGGTGCCGCTACTGGCCAGCAGGACTATCTTCCAGAAGACAAACTCGATGCAGGGAAAAGGAGCAACAGATTGCAATCCACTGGGCACTTCTATTTCTGACCATAACAATATCTGACAATGGCAACTATCTGTAAGGGCTGCTCTCTACACTGTCATCTTCCAAATCTCACCCAAGTTCCTCCCACAGCAAACTCTAACCAAAACTACACCAGAAAGGAGATTCAAGGAAACTGAATCCCAACTTAACCAAACTGACGTCAAGCAAGCCAGAACAAGAATCTACCTCACAGTTAGGAAGATGGTTAATATAACATAGTGTGTGTTATCACTTTTCTCTGAGAGTAGGCCCATGCCAGATTTGAAAATAAACTCTGTACCTCTTACATTTAATCCAAAGGTTACAATTATTCTAAAGCCACGTGGGAACAGTGTAATTTGAACTAAAGAACTTATCGGTAAGAGTTTATAATGTGGGATCTAAAATACCTCATTTGATAAACCTTTCTACCGAATATCCTGTTACCATCACCAAGTTTATTAATTTCTCCCTTTGATTCTGCAGAACATTTTTGCCTCTTGGGTTCCGATCTTGCTCCATTTTTGGATCTGTCTTATGAAGGTTCATTGTTAGGTACTGGGTGTGTCTCAAGGTGTTTTAAAATGAGATTAGCAGAGTTGACATTTGAGACTTCATGTTGGATTGAAATAATTCTGTTCATGAGCAACCTTTACAAACCCAGTAACAAATTATATTTCCCTATTGAACCACAGAATTTATTTTTTCCAGTATTCTGCGTTCAATGAATTGCTTTGTTACCTACAGTAAGTAATGTAAGCACCTTTCTCTCTCTCATCTCTTAACCTCTTTTTCATCCCTGTTTTCTTCCTCTCTTTCTCTCCTCTTTCCCCCTTCCTCACTGTCCTTCCCTCTCTCTCTCTGAAATCCTTCATCCACTTTTGGTCACCAAAAGTGGATGTGAGGCTAGATACATATATGGATATATAAAATAAAAATATAAATTATATCATGAGACTTTCATATGCTTTCTGAATCTGGATAGAACAAAGAACATAGTGTGAAAATGGATACGTAAGGAAAGGCAGTACCCTGCACTAAAGTCAGAAGGCCCCTTTTCTGGCCCTCCCTCTTCCAGGAACAGCTCTGGGGCTGCGGCACCTATGCAAATTCTGTAAACTGATAGCATGAAGCTAGAGGATCTTTACAGCACCTAAAATTCTATGAGATGATGTAGCAATGAATATATAACGGATAGTCAATACAAGGCTGCATTAATGAATGAATGAATGAATGATTTAGTCATACTTAACACGATAAATAGCTATGTGGAAACAAAATACATCAATATCTCTTCCATCACACTTCTTTTTTTTTCTCACGAACACTAAACTAGCCTTTCAGTAGAATCTTTCTTCTTTTATCCTCTTCTATCATGTATTTTAAGCACATATTCCTTTAACCAAAGGTTATTTACATGTTGATTATACAAGTAAGAAATGAATCATCACTCCCGAAATTCTTTCAGAATCAAACATTCCAGTTTTAGCCCACAGTTTTAACTAGTCTGGGATCGTCTTTGTATATTTTACTAAGTGATCATTTCCTACATTTTATTTAACAATACAGAGACTCCTGGAACAAGTCATATTGAATTTTAAATTAATAAAAACTTATATACAATCCATGATAACTTGGGCAGCAATTTTGGAGGCATTATAGTCATATAAAATACAGCTATAATGTGAATTTAACAAATTTAATTAATGAAAAAGAAAGAATAATAGACAGTAAAATTAATCCTCTGTTCTTGTAAAATCTTTATATTTATAAGGCAGTTCTGAGAGATGAACTCTATATATTTAGAAGAATTCAGTGCATTTGTTTTTTTTTTCATCTGCCACGGTATCAACTGAGCCTTAGTAAATTACATGACTTGGAGTTCATGAAAATTATAGGGAGTAGTACTGAAACCACAGCTGAGAGCTCCTGACTCTGCATCAAAACCCACAGAATATCTGTTACATATCAATTTTGGTAAATAAATATATTTTAAGTATACACTCTCTATATATCACTATTAATAATCCTATTTTAGTGCCTTCTATGCAGAAATATTACAATGCATACATGTTATTTAACTATAAACCAATATAGGTATAAAGCAGTATTATTAAAACTCACAATAATATGGCATTTAAAGACTGATTTGTCCCACCTGATGGAGAATCTAATTTAGGTTAAGTAACTATGCTTATGAAATTACTTCAGGATGTACTGGCTGTAGCATGGTAAGTCATCAACTGCAGTTAAGCTTGCAGGGATTTGAGCAGAAAAGTTAATTAACAATAATTTTAAAAACTGCCAAAAGCTGCAGCAAGTTCACTCTGCATACACAGCAACATGTGCTGGGCTTCAAGAACTAAGTCATTTCCTGAAATGATTTACTTCTATGTCATTGAACTCATTATTCAAAATAAGTGAGCAGTATTGACTTGGATGGTTTAATAATTCAAAATGGTTAAAGGCAATAAGAGCACTTAAACAGACAAACATTTCCTATTATTGTTTATTACCAACTTTAACTATAATGACTCAATTAACCCAGACATGGTTTCCCAAAGCAAACTGAAATGCAATTATCAGACCAATAAGATACTAAAGTCAGTAACTTAAACCTCAGGCAGACAATTTTATAAAGTGATATAATCAATACTATACTCAGGGTGGTATGTGGTGTTGTTAATTTGTCACAGAAAAATACAGAAACTCCATTACCTTTTAAAATATCTCAAAAATTACTGATGTGTTATTGGTTGCACTTTGAATAACTACTTTGCAGCATATGTATGATTCACAAAATAGGCTACATTCATATGCTTTCAATGAGGACATCTGCCACTGTTAGACAAAAGAAATTATGGCTAATAAGTACTTGGACTCAGGACATTCTCCAGGAACAACCATGTTGCTGCAAATGGCTTTACGTTCTCGGTTTTTATGGCTCAGTAGTATTCCATTGTGTAAATATACCACATCTTTATCCAGTCATCTGTTGATGGACATATAGGCTGTTCCTGGAGAATGTCATTCTAAGTGAAGTAAGCCAGAAAGAGAAAGAAAAATACCATATGTGGTATCCACTCATATGTGGAATCTGAAAAAATAAACCACAAATATGAAACAGAAACAGACTCATAGACATAGAATACAAACTTGTGGTTGCCAACGGGGTAAGGGGGTGGGAAGGGACAGACTGAGATTTCAAAATGTAGAAGAGATAAACAAGATTATACTGTATAGCACAGGGAAATATATACAAGATCTTATGTTAGCTCACAGAGAAAAAAATGTGACAATGAATATATGTGTGTTCATGTGCAATTGAAAAATTGTGCTCTACACTGGAATTTGACACAACATTGTAAAGTGATTATTACTCAATAAAAAATGTTAAAAAAATACTTGGACTCAGTAGAGGTGTAAGTTTCTGTGTCAACATGTAATTTTTATATATCCCTTGTGTTAGAGAAATACCTCTGCATGACTTTGGTTCATACATCCACTCACAGGCATCACTGCTGTTCTCTTATCAAATTTCCCTTCAAAATAAGCTGTTGGCTCTAAAACCAAGTTTTTCCTATATTTGTCCATCATAGCTCTTTTTAAATTGAAGAAAACAGAGCACTAACATACCTCTGATAGAAAAAAATCATGCTGTCTTCTGGGCATCTGTTTCAGTTATTCATCTTGCACTATGACTAGTATTCTCTATGAATCTTTACAAACCTCCAGTTCAGAATTACTGCTGTTTATAAGAAGTAAAATACACAAAGCTAGAAATCCAACCCAAGTAAGGACTGAAACTGATCAGGAACTACCTTCAGTCAAAGGAGAAATCTATTATTGGCCAATAGTGCACTAAGCTTTCTTTTCTTTTCTCTTTTCTTTTCAATATGCAAACACTCGTATATCCAACCACAGAATAAGAATAACTACTAATTGGTTTTCTGCTCAGAAAGACCTATCATAGGTTGGCAACTACATTAGCAAGAATAGTATTTTCTCCCACTCACAGCTTTAAAAATGAGAAGAAAATCTGATGCACTCAATATAGATAAGAAAAATCTTTCAGACTTAATTAAATGGCTAAAAAAATTCTTATTTTCCTTTAAATTCTGGTTGGTATGATAATGGCCACTGTCCTCAAAGAAATACAATCAGCATCAAATACAAAAGAATGATGGCATTAACATACCATTTTGTGTGTCTTCACAAATTTTAAGAAATATTATTAAAAATACATTCATAAAAGACTAAATAATGGAAAAATATACTTTAAAAAATTAGTATCTCCAACCACATACCTTCCACTGTCAACCCCATGAGAGGACAGTATGATGTGTATTGGTTCCACCAACTTCTCCATGTCTGTACACAGACATACACTTTAGCAGATGTGTTGCATCACCAGATTTGCCTTCAGGAATGAAGGACTTGCCCCAGCTGTTGGAAGTGCAGCTGTAAGATGGCTCTCAGCTCTCAGTTATCCTTGCAATTGTCTCAGCTGAAGAAAATTCCCTCTTGAAAGCTCATGCCTCATTGCAGGGGTGGTCGACATGTACTGACTACTCATCCCAAGGATGAAGACTCCTGACTCCCCCATCTCAACTCAGAAAAACTCTGAGTGCCATGCCAACTCCAAAGTACCCATGGGGATACAGGGAGGCTTTTGTTGGCTTCTCATCAGATAGTTCCCTCTTCTCAGTCCCATCTCAGCTCCTTCCATCCACAAGTGGGGACGTGAAGAGCACTCATAATAGACATCCAGCCCACTGAGCACCATCTCAGAAGGCTTACAGAGAACTCTGATGTAATACGATACTATTTCATAAACAGAGTGACAGCTTTAGAAAAGTGTAATTGTAATTCTCCATCTCTTGCCCTTGTGCTTCTTCTGTCTTGTATTTTACTGCTACGTACAGTCTAAACCCTGCACTACCTTATTATTATTTTTGTTTAAATAGTTACAAATGAGACCATGTGTGGTCATTAAAAGCGGATTAGAATTTTGACTGGTCTCTTTGTCCTCTTTTGACTGTTCTGCTAAGGATGAGTGCAGCAGTGTTTTTGTTTTTGTTTTTGTTTTTGTTTTCTTTCCTTACAAAGGGTTCCTCACTACCTGGACTTCAGTTCATTGGTGTTCTTGTCTCTGATGAGTTTTAAAAACCTTTATTTTGAAGTTTAACTTTTTGGGCTGTTGGCCTGAAAATTAAGATTTCTGTGATTTTATATATGTAGATGTCCTTTTCTACTAAGTCATTGTGAACTAATATTCAGACCTTTTTAAAAGGATTTTTAGAGTCAGCTTGGATTATATTTATTTTTTGAAATATGAAAATCCTGAATTATTTTGTCTCATTTGAAATATAAAAACTATGGATTAAAGAGCTATTTCATAAGTCTTAAATTATCACTCAAGGAACCTTAACTCTCTGCTGTCACAATAGCTGCTGTCACTAAATCAGGCATATAATAAATTGACCAAAATGAACAGGTAGGTTATTAATGTTTATACCAGGTTACAAAACATTATTTTGGTACACCTTTCGCTGAAATGTATCCTGTGACAGAATACGTTTGAAAATTCACAAAAACACTTGATCTAAGTCTGATATAGTCTTACATATAAAAGGACTGCATAATTGTCTGTATATAATGATCACTTATCTAGAATATAATTTACACCAACATAGACAACCTAAGATCTAAAGGAGCTAATTCTCTTGAGTTAATTTAATTTAAGCCAAGATAATCTCATCAACCAAATTTCTTAGCAACGTTGGGCATGTAATATCACAAACCATCTTCTCCGTTTACCATGAAAGTTAGCAAGGACTTCAGAAATCACCATGGGACACAGTGTTAAAATGATAAAATCTCTACACACTGACAAAAGTAATTTCTTGCTTACCCCAATGAGTGTGAATATATGGTGATACCCTACACCAATCTGACACTAACCATCACAAGTTCTGTGCTCAATATTTTAGTCTTAGTCTCATAACTGGATAGATACAAAAATATGCCTATGGAAATTTTGTGAATTTTTTTCACTATCACTAATTACGAGGTTAATATATTCTAGAATTTGGTGGTGATTTTACTGCCCATTAACATGATTCCTCAAAGTACCTTAAGATATAATTCTCTTCATGCCTGATGATACCTTGTGAAGTGTTCTGGAACAAGTTTGCCACATTTCCTTGATAGTTACTTGTTTATTCGCTTTGTTTTTTCTACATATTATTTATGTACAAAAATATTTGGGCTGTATACTGAGATTTTGCCTCATTTCCCCTTCATTCCAAAGGCATCAAAAAATTCTACAAATTAAAAGTTCCAGTTTCCCCTTATTAAATATTCCAGGAAATATTCAAGAGAACGAAAAAAGAATTTGAAAATGTTTTCTTTTCCTTCTGCTCTGTCTTCTTACAGTTACAGGATATATATATGGAAAACTGTATCTAACAGATACAAGATGTACATGGAAAATTAAGTTAAATACCTGCCTCTAATCTGCTGCATATAATACTGCAAAGACTAGAAATAAGTTAAATCAGCACTGCCACATACACCCAGTATACCCAAACCCTTTGCAGAGCCTCTCTTAAATGTTTCCTTCCCTTTAACAATCTCTTTATTCTATTGTGGCTAAGCTTCTGTACCTAAAAGAGACACAATTCTATTTCATTGTAGGCGGTATGTCAGATATTGGTCACAAAGGATTTGGGAATTACAGTTACCTGAGGCTTACATTTTATAAAAATCTATCCTTGCATTCTCACCCTCACTTCTTTAATAATGCACCCATCAAGTCCAAGAAGAAAGCATATCATATGGTCAATATATGTCACAGAACTGTTCATGAGCAAGGTTGGAGTCCTTTTTGGAAACACCATTTTTATTTCCTGACTTACCTCAACTACATTTTAGGTTTGAAGGGATGAGAGAGCCTCCTTGCTGGATACCACCATATGGTCATCATCTTCTGTAGTGGACATATTTCTCTTTTTGGCTGTTCAGTGGCCAACACCCTCTTCCCTGATCTCCTTCGGGGTATGATTGGGAGTAAATGGCCACCTCTCACTATTGCAGGAACCAGGATCCTCCATCTTACTACCCTGGTGTGCGTCAAGGAGACTTTTAATGATGAAAATGTGACGCAAGCCTTGGGAATAGTTAGAAGTCAGATTCACAGCCATCAGTAGTGGCAGTACCCAAATCTGCCTGTTCCTGCACTGTAATACACTTGCCCTGGTACCTGCTGCCTGGTCCTTGAGACCTCCCATAATCCCTCTCTGTATGCCAATCTGTCTCTCCTAGATTCTAAGAGCTCCAATATCCTTTAAATAAAATATTTTTAAAATGAAGATTTTCAGAGTTAGTCTTTATTGCTTGCAACTAAGCCATATGTGCCTATCCAGTGTGTTAATGGAAATTTCTGTATCCACAGGAGGAGATCCAGCTGGTGATAAGCACAGATGTTTCTAATGTGGTTGGCCTGAGCTCAGTACTTAATACTAGGACCTAGATAATTACTGGAAGCACATGCATTGACTTTATCTTCAGGAGGATAATGTAGACACACTCCTTTTTAATGGCTAACTTGATTAAAAATGTTATTTAGAGCAGGTCTCATTTTGATTTGCATGCTACTAACAACTCTTTAAAAATATTTTGTTACAGATATTACTTCTACTGGAAATAAGCTTTTTCTCATTCACTCCTTTAAAACTTCATTCAATAAATATTTATTAAGCTTTTACACGCATCAAACATCAAGTTTAGAACTGAGAATATATTGATTAACTATGCGATTTTGCTCCCAAGGAATCCTTCAACTTTACTAATCTCTGACTTTGTTGAAATAAAATTTAATTGATTTTATTGAATATATGTTTTTTAAATGCCCTAAGGATTGGATATATAAAGTAAAAGAACACACAATCACTGTCTTTAAGGAGGTTAGAGTATAATGTAGGAGATCATACAATCAAATAATTGATTACAAAATAATGTTCGGAATTCTACTGATGGTCATAGAACCACATGGTCATGGTAGCAGACGGGAAGCAAAAATTAAAGTATCAGGGAAATGTCTAAGGAGGTGATGGTAATTAAACCGTATTTTGAAGTTTCATTTGAGAATGAAAATTATTACAGGCCAGAGCAGCATGTATGACATAAAGAAGTAAAAGGTTCTCATCAATAAAGCAAACTATAATTTTTATGTCTTCACAGGTCAGGGTGGCAGCAATGGGGGATGAGGCAGAGGGCGGGTTTCCCCTTGAGGTTTCTCCCTTCAGTCAGGCCCCTCTACCCCTGAGGGACACCTCCATCAATAGACTCCAACCCCGCATAGAACTTCATTTTAAGTTAATAGTATCATATACTTAAGAGTGTTCTTTGGAAATTTTGCTTTTACACATATTAAGTGCTTACAAAAGGCCTATTACATTTTAAGTATCTACCAGCAAAACGTGGGAGTTCTCTTTATTCCACACTCTTTATTAGCAAGAAGTATTACTATCCTTATCTAAATCTGGCAAGTCCAATGGGTAAAAACTACATGTCTCTGAGGTTTTAATTGCATGACCTTACTACGAGTGAATCTGAATATCTTTTAATATGCTTTTTTCACTATCTGTGAATTTTCTAATTATATCATTTGCTTATTTTTCTTTGGGTTAATTGTGTTTTATATCCATTTATATGAGCTCTCTGTTATAAATGTTAGTCTTTTATCATCAAGTGCATAATATTATTATACCCATCATTTGGAAATTGTGTTACCTTTTGGGATCCAAAGTATTTTCAGAAGAGTGTGTGGTTAAATATGTTTTCTTTCCCACATAGTTTAGGGCTTTTAGTCTTGGCTAAGATGCTCTTTTTTCAACCCTAGTTTGAACAGAAGGCTTCTATTTTAATTTTCTTTTCTTTCTGTATCAACATCATTTATTAACTACTCAGTATTTTCCCTCTTAATGCAACTCAGATTTTCTGCATTTTATTTTTGTAACACTTTATATAATTCTGGATCCTCTATTATACTGCATTAATCCTGTGAATTTATCAAAATGATTTCAATAAAATGTCCTTAGCGTATATTCCAGGATCTGGTAAGGAAAGTATTCTTTCATGGTTCTCCTTTTTTGTTGCTCTTTTTGTCTATTTGTGGGTATTGACTCATCCATATAAATGAAAGAAATTACCATCTAATTCCGGGGTGGGAGGACCTGTTATGATCATAAGTAGAGTTGATTTTGGAAACACCTAATGGGGGATGAGGTTTCACTCTATCTGGTTCACAGGGAACTTAGTTAAATTCTCCAACTATGATGGTGAATTTTTTAATTTCTCCTTAGTTCTATTAAGTTTTCTTTATATTTTAAAAATTTATCTATTAGGTATACTCACAGAGGTGTTATATATTCCTAATAAAGTAACCCTTTGTTTCTACATACACGTTTTATGCCTAATAACGCCCCTTGCTTTAAAGTCTATTTTGTACTATATACATATATATTAACTTTTTTTAATTTGTCTAGCTGTAATTTTTCTCTTTTAAATGTTGAATCATTCAGATTCTTACTGCTTTTTTATAATAAACAGCATACAGTTAAATTTTAAAATCCATTTTTCTTTTATATAAACTGAAGCATTTAGTCTAACCATTTATCATCATAATTACTAATATAATTGGATTGATTCTAGCTATCTTATTTTGTGCTTTTTGTCTCTGACCTTTACACTTTTTTCTTATTTTTATCTAACGTTGGACACATTCTTTGGTGTATTTTATTCTCTCCGTGCGTGTTTTATTTTTAATTAACTATTCATTTTCTCCTGTACCAATGTATAATCATGCAAAGTACACTCTTTTTTCTAAAGACTTCAAGGTTTTAGAGCAATTGTAGGTTCACAGCAAACCTGAGGAGAAGGCACAGACATTTCTCATATATTCCCCATCCCAACACAAGCTTATGAGCTTCCTGCCACGATCAATTATTCACTTTTTTACACACAGATGTAGTTGTTCCAACTTCACTTGTTGAAATGACAATCTTTACTCCTCTGTACAGCCTTACTCCTCTGTCAAAGACCAACTCTATGTGGGTCTATTTCTGAGCTCTCTCTTGTATTCTAATCATCTGTTTGTCTATGCTTTAGCCAATAACATACTGTCTTGATCACTGTAGCTCTGTATTGTCTTTTTTAAATATATATTTTTACTGAAGTATATTCAATTTACAAGGTTGTGTCAATTTCTGGTATGCAGCACAAGACTTCCATCTTATAGGAACCTACATATATTCATTTCCATATTCTTTTTCACCATATGTTCCAAGATATTGAATATAACTCCCTGTGCTATATAGTGTAAACTTGTTGTTTATCTATTTTATGTATACTAGGTAGTATCTGCAAATCTAGAACTCCCAATTTATCCATTCCCACCCCCTTCCCCAACCAGTAACCATAAGATTGTTTTCTGTCTGTGGGTCTGTTTCTGTTTTGTAATTAGTTTCTTTTTTCTTTTTCTTTTTAAGATTCCACATATAAGTGATATTTTGGTATTATTCTTTCTCTTTCTGACTTACTTCACTTAGAATAACATTCTCCAGGGCCATCCATATTGCTGCAAGTGGAATATTTTTTTCATGGCTGAGCAGTATTCCTTTGAATAAATGTATCAAACTTCTTTATCCAGTCATCTGCTGATGGACATTTAGGTTCTTTCCATGTCTTGGCTAATGTAAATAGTGCTGCTGTGAACATTGGGGTACATGTGCCTTTTTGAATTATGGTTCCCTCTGGATATATGCCCAGGAGTGGGATTGCTGGATCATATGGTTAAGTCTATTTTTCGTCTTTTGAGGACTCTCCATACTGCTTTCCGTAACGGTTGTACCAAATTGCATTCCCACCAGCAGTGTAG
This sequence comes from Camelus ferus, assembly GCF_009834535.1. Lineage (NCBI taxonomy): Eukaryota > Metazoa > Chordata > Mammalia > Artiodactyla > Camelidae > Camelus > Camelus ferus. The sequence goes on from NC_045719.1 coordinate 23,227,323, forward strand.
GAGGGCTCCCTTTTCTCCACACACAGCATTCACCTCGAAGTTGGGCAGTCTCAGTCTTTCACCTTGTTCTTCTCCTTTAGTACTGTGTTGGCTATTCTGAGTCCCTTGTCTCTCCACAGAAACTTTAGAGTCAAACATTGGTACCCATAAAACAACTTGCTGGGATTGCACTCAATCAATAGACTGAGTTGGAAAGAAGTGAAATCTGGACAATATTCAGTCCTCCTGCCCATCAACAGAGAATTATCTTTACATTTATATAGTTCTTTGATTTCATTCATCAGTTTTGTAGTTTTCCTCATATAGATCTTATATATATTTTCTTAGATTAATACCTATGTATTTCATCTCTGGATGTTAATACAAATGGTATCATGCATTTAATTTCAAATACCACTTTTTTCTTGCTTGTATGTAAGAAAGCAATTAACTTTGGTGAATTAGCCTTGTACCCTGCAACCTTGTTATAATCACTTGTTAGTTCTTTGGTCAATTCTTTCGGGTTTTACACATAGACAATCATGCCATCTGTGAACATAGACAAGTTTATTTCTTCCTTCTAAATCTGTATACCTTTTATTTCCTTGTCTTATTTTATTGCATTAGTTAGGACGTCCAGTACAATTTGGAAAAGGAGTGATCAGATTCAACGTCCTTTCCTTGTACCTGATCTTAGTGGTAAGGCTTTGAGTTTCCCACCACTGAGTATCATGTTTGCTGTAGGATTTTTGTAGATATTCTTTTGTAGATATTCAAGATGAGGAAATTTCCTCTATCCCTAGTTTACTGAGAGATTTTAATTATGAATCAGGTGTTAGATTTTGTCAAAAGTTTTTCTGCATTTATTGATAAGATCATGTGATTTTTCTTCTTTCATCTGTTGATTTCATAGATTACATTAACTGATTTTTTTAATGTTTACCCAGCCTAGCATACGTATCTGAACATCTATATGATATAAACGTAAATTTTTTTTCTATTTAAATAGTGTTAGCAAAGTATTGTATTTTTTGCTCATTAGTACATCTAATGTAACCAACGCAAGGGGTGTTTTCAGACATGTCAACATATACAATAACTGAGCTGAAAAAACTTTACTGTAGTAAAAGGCACAACTCTATCTTAGGAGCCTATATAAGCTAGGAACAACCACCAAAATGATGATCTGAACAATCACTTAAATATTCTCACAGTAAGCTATCTCTACGTAATTAATGTAGCTGAGGAAGTTGAGTTCCTTGCCTAACTGAAGGGACTATAAACAAGAAGGTAAACAAACCTCAAATACAGCTCCATAACATACAACTAATTATATTACTCTAGAACTTGTCTCAGAAGCTTAGAAAATAATAAAAACCATACAAGCACACAAAGCTTCTGAACATCAAATAACAGGTTTTAAAATAAAATGATGGGAAAAGAAACCAGCAAGTCCCACTTATAAATTTCTCACTTCCAAACTCCCTTGACAAAAAAGCAAAAATATAAAAGAGAATCCAGCTGAGCAATCCAACTAACTTCATTCTTTGTGCCAAATGCAGCCCATGGACTGTTTCTGTGAACAGACATGGATTAGAACACAGGTCGACTGGTTTCACATTATCTGTGGCTGCTTTGGGGCTACAACAGCAGAACTGAGTAGTCAGGACAGGCAGTTTAAGGCCCTCAAATCTAATACTTAGAGTCTGGCCCTATAGAAAAAAAAAAAAGCTGCCCACCCCCTGTAGTGCCGAGAGAAGACACTAACAGGGCCCACCTGATACACTTACCACCAACCTCTCCCACACATCAGAAGGCACCTGCAAAGCACACCTACGCAGCTTGGCTCCCATTCGCCCCCTCTATGGAGAACGCATGCTGGACACCCTTGAAACCAAACAAGAGGATTCATCCATCAAGGATAAGTCCAAATGAGACCACTCTAGGCAGACCTAGCCTTACCTCCCTCTGTACTCTTGTAACACCATCCATATCCACAGCCTTAGCAGGTCTACAGGGAGTGGATGTAGCTCAGGTGTAGAGCATGTGCTTAGCATGCACAAGGTCCCGGATTCAATCCCCAGCATCTCCATCACCCCCAAAAAAGTCTGTAGCATAACTACTGGAGACCTTACCAAAACAGAAAGCTTGATCTCGCTGAGATCTTAGTGAGCAATCAATGGCTGCTTGCCACAGAAGGAACTCTCCAATATTAGTAAACTTCAATGAGTTTCAAATTAAATTTGGTAAGAATAATGCTAAGTCACTTTTTAAGACACACAAACCACTTCCTATTTATTCTTTATACCTATCAAAATCTGGGCAGAAGCTTCTAATGATGGGTCATTCATGGAATGGGAGGTAAAGAAATATCTGCAAACTTTGAAAGACTACTAAAGAAAACTGCTTCAAATGGTTTTAAAAGTTTACATTTGTACTCACCTTGCAAGCCTTCCAAGAGTCTGGGATAATGAACATGTTCCTCTGTTCCATGCCCAAGTCTCTGGTCGTCCTCTTTGCCCATGAGTAACCTTGGCCATCTTTTGTCAAAGCAATACAAAACTGACTTCCACATGGGACTTTGACAACATCCAAGTCTTCAAGCTTTCAATCAGCTTTGGTGTTCTGCAGCCATCACTACCACTACCACCTCTGCCCAGTTTCCCACAGTCACCATCTCCCCAAGGCCACACTTGACCTAAAAAACACAAAGTATTTGGGTAAACATAACTGCACATGTTAATGAAACTTGTAAATAGCTGAAAAGAATCAATATCACCTATAAGACACAAAACCTAGACCACCAATGTATACAGTTGACATGACCTATACAGGTGGTTACTGACCAAATGAAATCTAGTTTTTAATTCAGGTTGAAAGCAATTAAGAAATGGAAAGGTTTTCCTTTTTGTTTTAATAAAATGCATAATAAAATCCTACCCCTCATTAGCCTGGGCTCAGTGCTACTGCTTCAGTAAGTGCTGAACAGAGAATGAAAGCTCAGGGGCCTGCAGAGAGCCCCACCATCGGCCCGCATGGCCCGGCCCTTGGCACCGCAACCTTGGGGCCACCCACATGCCGCTTCTGCCATGCTGCCCTCCAGTCACCACGTGATTGTATTTATCCCCAACAACACTGGTTAGTGTCGTTTAATTAAAGGTTACATAAAGGGACAAAATAAAATTGCTCTCTGTGGCAGAGCAAGGCTGAGAGTTTCCAGGCTGATCCTGAGAGACCCCCCAAATCTAAGGACAGAACCCTTACAATACTGATGGGAAAATACAGTTTAAACAATCAACATGATTCTGATCATCAAAACTGATAAAGCTGCCCTCAAAAAGTGTTCAATGAGTACAATCTATGAACACAAAAATAAAACTGACATTAAAAACTGTGGACAACACAGCATCACTCTGCAGAACACACAAAGACTGAGCAGGACGTACCACTGGGAATCAATCAAGGTGGCTGAACGGTAAGAAATGGAATCATAATAACCAGAAATGATTTAGAACATCAATGATTCCCTTTTAGCTTTCATTTTTTGTTAACAAATAAAACACCCAAGTAGGAAGGATGGCTGTTCTGTGGCCCTGGGCAATGAAATTCACACATCCTACAAGTTGTCCCTCTATTGAGAACAGCTGGCAAAGCCCATGTGAAGACTCTGAAGCTCACCTGCTCTGGAGAAGCGGCCTTGGTCCCCAGGAGAGCCTTCCCAGCCCAGCATGAGCACCATATACCGTCCTCCGTCACGGCCAGGGTTTGAGCATCCCCACCCCCACAAGCCATGTCTATGACCTTCAGCCCTTTGAACCCAGCTACCAGCGTCGGAATGGCCTTCTCTCCACTGGAGCCTTCAAGAAGCGAGGACTATGTTTACTACAAGTCCCTCAAGAGAGACGGCCTCACGCTGCACGCCTGTGCAGGCTCTGAGAAGACATACCGTGGCCCAGCTGGCTGCAGTCCCCCGGGCCCAGGGTACGGCTCCTCCTCGGCAGTGATGGCCGCACTGTACATGCTTCCACATGTGATTTGCACCAAGTGCTTCCCCGCCTGCTCCCTTGAGAAAGTGGAGATCACCTTGGGCTCCTCAAGAGGCCTGTGGAGAGAAAAGGAACAAATGCCCTTCGGAGCCTTTCCTATTAGTGACACTCCCGGGAATAAACTCTCAGAGCATCATGACAGTGTCACCTTTCAGGTATCTGATGAAATAATTAAGGAATCTAGAATTCAAACACCTAACACGTCCGCGTTAAGTGGGTACCCAGTGCCAAGTGTGACATCCGGCAGGAATATCCTAACAGTGTCTGTTACAGATGTGGGAGGTCACATCCACAGCAGCGCTGGTCACGGTGGTCTGAACGGTAGTCTACCCACAGACAGCACTCAGCAACAGGGGAAGATGAAGTTCAGGAATTGTGCCAAGTGACACAGCCAGAAACAGAATGCCCCCAAGGGGCAGAGGGTAGGTTGGGGGTCACCAGGAGCTGGATGTAGGGAGCAGGGTTGGCAGGAAAAGGGTCCAAATAAAGCCGGGCTGGGGGGGTTGGTTGGGTGTGTAATGGAAATACTTTGTATCTCGGTTATGGTGGTTCCCGACTGCATGCATCTGTGAAGCTCACCAAACTGTACATGTAAAACTGATAAATCTGTAAACCTTGTACAGATGTTTGGAATTTACACATTTTTTAAATAAACGAGGAAAGAATAATGGAGAAAGGTTTACTACTCACAGTGCAATGCAGACTTTACAAATGAAAAGTAAGGATTAATTGGGTTGGAAAGTCTCACTAGTTGATTCCTCACTTTCACAATTAGTAAAATGTCCTATGCTTATGACCTGGAATACATCTTTTCTGATTGGAAACATCTCCTCCAGCCTCTCCAAAGACATGCTTTACTGTCTGTGACCATTTTTTTGCAAAATAAATGCACACAGGTGGGGCTGTGCGCAGAGAGGGAGACACGGGACTCCACTCCAAAACCACCTCCCCTTCTTCTGTTCAGCTCAAGTTTCAACCACCCCCAAGCTTCTCTACAACGTGTACCACTGGCACTGGTCACCTTTCCTTCCCTCAACTCCTCAAGCAAAGGACAAGATACTCAACAGAGCACTTAACCTCACCTGGGTGTTATTCTATTACAAAATGTTCTATGCATCCTAAATGCTAAATAACATAAGGGAAGTGAGAAGACTCACGCCTCCATCCTGCACCCCAAGCCTTTCGAGTCCTGTGTGCCGTACACTGACCCCAACCCACTGCCGACCTGAGAGCAACATTCTAAGTTCTGTACTTATCACTCCTTATTCTTTTGAACTCTCTTTTTACCTATCTGTCTGAATCCCCTACAACACTGCCAGATTTGGAATAGCAAGTCTGCTGAATGCTAACACCCAGGACACGTGACTCTGCTCTTTTCACAGTTCGGGATCCTTCCCGGTGGACGCCCGTCTTCCCCCCACTGTCTCCTCTGGACTCTGCTGCTGCCCACCCCCTGCCCATGGCTCGGCCCAGCTGGACGTGGGGCTGCACTTTCGATTTCAGCCTCAGGCCAGTGTTTTCTTCATCAGGCTCCACTCACAGCAACGTGTGAAAGGGTCCTCGTGAGACTGCGATAGCTGACAGAACTCTTTGTTTTCACAACCTTGCATTTAGAACAACAATTTTTTTTTATTTCTAGCCCCTTACAATAATTGAAAGTTTCCACAAAATGACATATTAAGAAACTGTTGATTTTCATACCTGTGGAAATGACAGTATGGCTCACCAGGAGGGGACCTCATCTGACAGACATGCTCAAGTCGTGAATGAAGGAAAATGAATGTGGGGTTCGTTTCAGAAAACTCCACAAGGGGGTGCGACAGATGTGGCTAAAACAGGTGTAGCCAAAGCTGAGAGGGGTGAGGAACACGAAGGCCAAGTGAAGTCACCCTAGGTACTGAGGGCACTCCCACCATGTCGCCGGGGGACTGATCCATCCCGGCAGCCTCTCCTTCCTGGCCCTACATGTCCAAGCAGCTGGAAAACACCTCGCCACACTTTTCTGAGCCACTCTGGATACAGCAAAACAAAATGACAGCGTGTCGGTTACAGGAACCGGCCATATATGCACAGTGTCCCCACAGCCCCAGGAGTACACCTCTTCAGTGGCTGCCAAGGCCAGGTAGCGGTGACCATCGCAATGGGCAGCAATTTTTACAATGTTTCTGGAGGCAAGGCCCTGGACCACTGGTGGGCCCGAAAAGGGTAAAAAATAGGAAGAAAGTTAGTAAGCACTCCCAGGTCAAAGGAAACAGCGTGACTCGCCTCAACTAGGTACCTTACTTGAACAAACCCCTCTTGAACTGAAAAAACATGGACCTCGGGTTGTTACCAGCCAGCTGACCAGCCGTTCTGCCCAGCACCAAAAGAATGAAAGGGGGCAGGCGGCCTGCACGTGCTTGGCAGCAGGAGTGGGCCACCTGCGTAGGAGGGAACCTTGCAGCTAGAGGGGAAGGGAACCCTCCTTTAGCTGGAATACACATGTCCCTATCTGCCACTGTCCCCGTGGGTCCTGACTGTCTAATGAGAACAATGGCTAGCAATAGTTGGCACCAGAAGGAGTTCCAGAGCTTAACAACTAAGAGATTCTGCCTCCAAATCTTGACAACAATGATTGCGATTAAGATTTTTAAACACAACTAATAATACGCAATGAGCAACTGCTTATAAATTTTCAGAAATCTATCAGCATAAAGAAAGAGTAGAACTCTGCAGCATCCGCAGCAGAGCCCCCCCCAGGCGAAGTGGGCCCATCACCCACCAGCGTGTCACAGTCGTGGGCCTGCGGGCACACCCGGCCATCTCTGGACAAGGTCAGGAAGCACTTAGCACAGGTGATCTGCGTGACACCCAGACTGGGAAGGCCTTCGCACTGAATTGAACCAGGAGTCCATCACCCACTCTCTCATTTAATAGCTACAGAATCTTAAGCTATTTTCATAACCTCTCAGGTGGAACATGGCACTTAAGCCAATGCTCAGCATGTAACAAACGCTCCACACGTGGCAGTCATGACTGCTGTCATGATTGTGACCACCAACGCAGCCCCTGCCGTTACCCCCTGTGCTTCAGCTGCTACTGCTTACACTAGAGAAAGGAAAAATAATAAAACTATAGAGATGCAAAATATAATTATCCTACACTGATGGTTTCATGATGGGAGGAGTTATTTAGTTGTTCCAACAGTTGAACTACTGATATTTTATGATTCAAAAGATTGAAATGTTCTTTTATCAGATGTTGTTAGTCATTCATCTCAATTTTTAGAGCATTTTAAGTCCCAGCTCAGTACTCCTGGTAGCTATGTTTTGCTTGTGCTGTGACAGTTCAGATAGTTAGCAGTTATGGTTGGCCATCATCAAAAGACATTTCTTTGATTTGGAATGGCGTTAGCTTAGTAGATAGTATCTCTCATGTGACATGAAATAATGTGGAACAAGCTTATTTTACCTAAATTCAGATGAATGGGAGAATTTCAACTGTCGTCTACTGCTTAAAAATAATAGCTTTTGAAAAGAGCTGTAGCATTCAGATTCACAGTCAGAAAAAGACAGTGGATATTTGTAATAAATAGCATGTTAATTCTTGTGCAAAATCACAAATATTCAGGGTATATTTTAGTGTGTTGATCCCTGGATACATCTGTTTTTCCAATGTGAACTGTCTCCCTTTGTTTCATGTTGAAAGTAGTTTCAATTAAAAATAAAATTGCAAGTGTTTTCAATTTCCAAAATATTACCATAAACTGATTCTGTGTATTGCAGCATTTTCATACCTTCATAGAATTTATTCTATTTACAGAACTTACTGAATAAACATGTGTTGAGTTAGTGTTGAATTCGAATTGCTATACAAGATGCAGTTCTGTGTACAAAGCCATAAGGTAAAGATGATTGTTATGCAGTCTGCTCTCCTTTTCTGTCACCATATGAAGCCAAATTCACGCTCTACAATTTTATTAACATGTACTTCAGTCCCCATGTTCTCAAAGTTAGAGTTTAAGCAACCATTCCAAAAATAAAATTTTGGAAAACGTACTTTGCATGAGGTGGAAAGTGACGATTGCAATTCTATAAAAGTATTTTGATGGTTTTAATTTTCACCAGATGGAAGACTTGACCACCGAAGCTGCTGAAGGCTGCAGCCCTGCTTGGTGTATTTGCCTGCAAGCTGTACTTCAGTGCACAAAAAAGAAGCCATACGTAACTAGTAACATGTCTATCAGGGTGTGAAATGTCCAATTTAATTTCACAATTGACTCAACAATTTCTGCATTTCTAGGGAAAGGGAGTTAAAGAGCTAAGCAATAGGCCATTTTTATGTCTGGAGGTAATCTGTTTCATGTTTGCAAAATAAGTATGCTTTCCTACGTAATTCAAACATAGGAAGAAAAATTTAAATGTTGAGAAATTATGTTTTGTTTGTGCAATTTTATATCAACTTTTAGAGGATTAATGTATCTCAATTTAAGAAACATTTTCACATGCTCTTCAGGGAAGATAATTAATTAATATATGACATTTGTAATTATAATACCTACATCTTTTAACATTGAACGTGATGTTGAAATAATGCAGCATACATATTTGAGATAGTTTAGAGTAGATGCCATAGAGGCAATTGGATCACTAAAACACCAATAATAGATAAAAAACTATGTAGCAAGAAGGAAGAGGTCATTATTATAATCTCTAAAATGACTTTTCATTGAGCAATAAAATAGAAATCACACTTTATGGGGTTTTTAAAAGAAACTAGGAGTATTTTTATCTTTCTTCACTGAAGCACTCAATTCGAGACTCTACAAGTATCAAAAGTCAAACGCCAATTACGATTTAATGGACATGTGTCAGTGGGGAGCGAAAATAACATGGGTCTGGTCACCTAATTTTCTAAAGTAGTACAAAGATTTTGCTACTTGAATCAGGGTTTTTCAGACATTGTTACACATAAGGATCACCTGGAAAACTTGTTTAGGTGCAAATGCCTGGATCCTGCCCCAAGATATCCTGCTGATTTATGGAGGACCAGAAACCTACTAAAATTGACTCTCCAGGAAATTTTGAGGCAGTCCACACAAGCAGGAGTCTTTTAGGCTATTGATTCAATATATTGTATTTTAAGATCTAAGATGCCATCAATTGTAAGATGCATTTTTCAGTACTTCTAAGAAAGAAAAAAGTAATGTCAATTATACAATCTCATTGATGGTAAGATGCATCTTAACTTTAGCAAAGTTAAAATGGACTCATCTTGGATGGTTTTAACACCGTATCAGTAATCTCTACCAAGCTTTTGACATCAGCTGGATAGCAGTTGATTCAAAAATCACAAACTCTAATAAATCTCAAATCCAACCAACCAAACTTGTTTTATGTGTACCTTGTATTCTGTCAACAGTCTTGATAGGCATCTGTTCCTGTGATCTTTTGCTGCATTAAGAAACACCCCAAAACTCAGGATATTTAAATAGTAATTTATTATTATTTTACTCAATTCGGTGACTCATTTGGGGATCAGCTGGGCAGTTCTTGCTGGGACAGCTCATGCCATTACAGTCACATGCCAGCTGGAGCTACAGTCAAAATAAGGCCCACTGGCCTCTTCATATATGACTTGGGCTTCGCTGCATGGGTAGAGTATTCTGAGAGGAAGCATTTCAAGAGTGAGGGTTAAGACTGAAGCTGCAAGGCTTCCTCCCACCCAGCCTCTGCTCTCTGTGCCCACAGCATCTCCTTCTCTGTATTCTGTTGGTCAAGATTGAGTCATAATCAACTTACAGTCGAGGAGAGGGAGTTACACAGGGGTGTGACTGAAAAGAGGAATGGTTCATTGTGGCACCATCTTTGGAGACTAGCTGTATAGAATCTTTATGTTTTATTTAATTTAATCTTTGTTACAAATTCTAGAAGACACTTGTCAGCCAGAGAGAGCTGGCTCTGGATAACTCACGGAAATGGACACATTTCAAGAAAAGCAAGCTCTTCATATAGTCTGTTGGCTTCATTACTGACAAATCCATTCTTTAAAAAGTTCCTCATTTTATTGTCACCTTCTTAAATGAAAACATTTGCTTTTTCAAGCCCATTTGGTCAGACCTTGAATGCAGAAAAGTCATTCCGGGCTCCGCATAACTCCTCCAGCCTCATGCCACACTCTAATTCCTTCCTTATTGCACTCTCCCCTCCACCCTCCCCACACAGCTAGGACCAATGAGGGGGGGGAATCAGGAGTCATTTTTTAATTAAATTGGTATGTTTGATTGGGGAACCATAAAAACACCTAAGCAGCATGTCAAGCAATTATTGCTGAGTTAACTCTGTGTCAACAATGTCAGTGCTTTTTGTTTCCTGTCCAACTGAACTTCCACAATAAACCAATGGGGCAGGCATTTTAATCCTCATTTTCATGAGGAAAGTGGGGTTAAGAGAGGCAAGGAACCAGACAGCAGTAGGGAGTTGGATGAGATGGTGACCACCGGGAAACTTCTGAACCTCGGTCTCATAACGGATATTTGAGTTTGGACTCAATTGATGCTGAACTTTCTCTCAGTTGATGCTATTCTTTCTCTCAGTAATTATTCAGTGTTTCCAGTTGCTTCCTAAGACAGTTCCGTATTTATGATGATACACTGTTATTGTCAGACTAGAGGAGGAGACTTGTCTTCCCACTGCTGCTGTGGTAGAGAAAATGTGTGCAGCTTCTCCCAGTGCCATGTCAGGTTGTCTAAATAATCTTAAAGAGAAGGTAGAATTTAGCTTTGTTTTTGTGCTACTTAAGAACAGATTTTTATATGCTAATATTCCATTCTTACCCATTCTGACACTTGAAACAACATAATGTTGCAAACTTAGAAGAATATTGCATGTCAGTATAATGGGACTTATGGTGAAATTCAAGAGCTGATCCCAAAGATAATACTATCCAGTAAACCAAAGACTAATAAGGAAATTAGTGCTAGGAGTTCTTATACTATGTTTTCTAGAGTTGCCCTTTGTTTTCTTCTCATTGTAATTTTAGCAGCTTTTATAGGTGTAAGAAAAGTGATGTTGAGTTTGGATGGAATGTTCTGCAGGGTTGGGTGTATGACTTCAGGATAAGAGAGAGTTAGCCTTTTAAAGACACTGCTGGAGGGAAGCTGAATTCCGCTCTCAACAGTGTCAGCTTGCCTTCCAATGAAGCCAAACTGCTTTACACATTGGTCAGTACAGGTCAGTCAGCTGCTCAGCTACGACTCTTTCTTTGTGGTAGCCTCATCCCATCCCCAGAATTGTTTTAGGTCCTAAGGGGAAAGCTATACCGTCTCAGTCTAAAAAGTTACTGCCTGGGATTTTTGCCCCCAAGTCCTCATTCAGCAAATCATATTTCTATGCACAGCCACCATGTGTGAACAATGATCACCTCTGCCATCAAAGCATCTTGCCGTGTATGGGAAATACAGACAAGTAAGCAATCAAGTTATGGGAGGGTAAGAACAATGGGATATGGAAAGTTGAAAGCACTGGGGGAAGACAAAGCAGGGATACCTCCCTGCACCTGAGGTCTGGAAAAGCCTTCCTAGAGGGTTACTTCTAAAGCACAAACCTGCAAGAAAACTAAGAATTTATCCAGATGAAAAAGCATTCATGGGGAGGAAGCGTGTCCTCGCCAGAGGAATCGGTTTATGAGAAGACCCACCAGTGAGTGAGGGAGAGTGTGGTGGACCTGAAGAACTGAGAGATGGTCGGCCTGGCTGTAGCCTACAAAATGTGGGGTGGAGGTGGGCGCTAGTGTGTTGGTGATGTAAACCAGGGGCACATCCTGCAGCTGTGCCAAGTAGTTTGAACTTTTTCAAGAAGCAAGGAGTGACAACAAAATCTTTTAAATGAGAGAAGAACAAAATGACCTTTGCAATAGATAAATAAATGAATCTCTCAGAAGGTAATTTGGAGAGGAGAATGGTAGTTGGGGAAGAGAATGGTAATGACTGAAGGCAGAATGGCCTTGGAAAAGCTTTCTGGCCATTTAACAGATGGCTGAAGTGAGTGCTGAGGGAGCAGAGTTTTTCCTTCATTCATTAATCTAACATAAATTTATCTCAAATTCATTTTAAGTCATTAGGGGTTATAGCAGTGAATGAACCAGACGATATCTTTGCCATTATGGAGTTTATGTGCAGAAATGAATGCATGTCAGGTATCACTTATGCTGTAAGGAAAATGAAACAGGATAAGGAGATAGAGAATGAGGGGATGAAGGGGTTCTTATTTTACAGATGATGCTCAGGTACAGGTATATATCTCATCCATCTCTTGTCTCTAGATGCTTCCTGTCTGAGAAAAAAATGTGATGTTGGTTTATCCCTTCATTCCATATTCCTGTAGTGCCTCTGTGTAGCAGGCACCCTGTGAGACCCTGTGGCAACATGATATGGGTTGAGAGGCAGGAAAGATCAATCAAGCAGTACTTTGTAGACCATGTTAAAGGTTAAAGGTTAAAGGTTTGGATGTTTCTCCTCTGGACAACGGAAGCCATTGTAGGGTTTTAATTAAGAATTCCATGTGATTAGATTTGTATTTCTAAAAGAGCATTCTAGCCACAGGGAGAAGACTGAATTAACAGATCAGGAATGGGTCTCTTCAACTAAAGGGAAAAGAACAGATTTACCTTGCTTAGCTATTAACAGTGAAGGCTAAATTTTTTCCCATTCAAAGAAATGTAACTTTTTTTTTTAAACCATAAATGAAAGGTTTTCTTCTCTGAAGCAGAAAAAAATTGCTTAGGCTAAAACAGAATCTAGTGTTTTCAAAATTTGTTACCACCCAATCCTTTGAATTCCTGACATGTGTTTGCAGACCCATAAATAAATCTCTTATGAATATTTTTCCCTTTTGAATGCCAAACTTACTATTTTGTGAAGGCTAAGATGTGAGTGTGTGAACCAAATGAACCAAAGACATCCTAATGTGTTCTTGCCTACTGATGGGGGAGCTTTTGTATCTAAAGAGGAGTAATATTATCTTTATCCATGACACTTGATTGGCAGAAAATACTCATTTTATTATGAAAACACGTCAGACACTCATTTGTTTCCACTGCTAAACAACATTCTCATTAACATTTTATACAAGTGGAAGGTTAGAATATTTGTTCGGATAACATTATGTAAGGAAGTATCTTAACACAGCTTTGGCCATATTAAAAATGCCTTCTGTGCCGTGTTGCTCAGATGGCATGCTTATGAATAAGTTTTCAAAGCTCCATATGCACAAATATGAAATATGAAGTCTTTCTTCAAATACTAAGAATACAGCTCACTCTACACTTGCTAGTTGGTCACACTAACATTTACCTGCACCTCCACATCCCATGATTTGCAAATGAGATAATTCTGTTGCAGTATGCCGCTGAGTATAAACAGCTGGTTCTCTTTGGCAAGCAGAGTATCATCTGAACATTTAATGCAACCCTTCCTCTAGGATGCCTTTTATCATCAGAATTTAGGGAGGGACAGTTGCTCGGCATGTTTTGAACGTACTATTCCCTGAAGTCTTACAGCCCATGGATTCTCTTGATAACAACAATAATAAGAGATACGGGAAGGACAAGATATTAAAATTAAGCATGGTGAATGAAATCTTATTAACCTATAAGAGGGATAGTTCAGGGAAATGGTTTGAAATTTTAAATAGGTCATTTAATATAGTGATGGAATCTTAAATTATTTAGTGGAGCTTTGAGGAGCCACAGTGTATACAAATTTGTAGTAGGGGTGAGAAAGAGATTCATTATGTACATGACATAAAATATGAATAAAATAACCAAATATTTCCCTCTGGATCCCAGTAATCCTTATAGAAGCATAATTCTTCCATTCTTTCACAGGTGGAAACAACACTCATTGACACACATTCATAAAGTTACAAATAACAGCACACAAAAAAGTCACCAAAACGAATTTGACAATTTGAGAAGGAAATTACATGAACAAATGTAAGAACAGAAAGAGTGGTCAGCGCTAAAGTGTAGTTAGTACAACTGAGAAATGCATTTTAATTTTTATTTAATTTAAATTCATGGAAACAAATTTAAATAGAAACATGAGGCTATTGACTATCACCTTGGACACGCATGTCTAGGCCATGAGAAGACTTTCTCTCTGTAACTGTAGGACAAGGGACAATCATTCAGAGCTGGTCCTACAGCCACTGCAGCCCACACTTCACAGGACGGCTGAGACCTAGACAAAGCAGTAGCTCCAGAATCCAGTGTTATGTCAGGCTGGGTGGCAGATTATCCTGGAAGACTCTGGAGAAGAACTGGTCATTCTAAAAGCTCATTCAGAAGCGGTGATAGCCTAGATGAGGGGGCTGTTTTAGCTACCCAAATGAGCAATAATCAGTATCTTAACTGAAAATCAAATGTTTCACGGGAGAGACATGGTTAGCTAAGACAAACTCACTGTGGTGGTACAGGTATCACTTGATGATGTTTCAAAATGTTGCTTTTTTTAACTATTTAGATAAAGTATTTATTTTGATCTTTTCTTACCTCTACACTCTAGGGAACCTTATTATAGAGTACATTTTGAAGGTAATTAGCAGTTTTCTGTCCTTTTTTTAAAAATTGAATTAGTCAGTTACAATGCATCAATTTCTGGTGTACAATGTCCCAGTCATGCATATACATACATATATATATTCTTTTCCATATTCTTGTTCATTAAAGATTATTACAAGATATTGAACATAGTTCCCTGTGCTAAACAGCAGAAACTTTTCCTAAATCTATTTTTATATATAATGCTTAATCAAAATGTTTATTTTTTAACATTTTTTAATTGATTTATAATCATTTTACAATGTTGTGTCAAATTCCAGCGTAGAGCACAATTTTTCAGTTATACATGAACATGTATATATTCATTGTCACATTTTTTTCTCGGTGAGCCACCATAAGATCTTGTATATATTTCCCTGTGCTATACAGTATAATCTTGTTTATCTATTCTACAATTTTGAAATCTCAGTCTATCTCTTCCCACCCCCTGCCCCCTTGGCAACCACAAGTTTATATTCTATGTCTGTGAGTCTATTTCTGTTTTGTATTTATGCTTTGTTTCTTTGTTTGTTTTTAGATTCCACATATGAGTGATCTCATACGGTATTTTTCTTTCTCTTTCTGGCTTACTTCACTTAGAATGACATTCTTCAGGAGCATCCATGTTGCTGCAAATGGCCATAGTCTGCCTTTATTCTATTCCTCACAGATGTCTCCGAGGCGTCTGGTCTCTGCAAGATGGACATAGAAATGCCATAGTCCCATTACAACCTTTCAAGCTTTTTTTATTGAGGGATGATTTAGCATAATGTTAATCTGATTTTAAAGTATTATTTTCTAGTCCTGTTAATAGGTCCTGAGATTATTTGGAGAATGCTCACCATTCTATGCATAACCTATCTGAACTCAATGTTCTTACAGCGTACTGTTTATCTTGAATCATCCCCAGTATCATTATACCAACTCAGGGTCTGTGGTAGCTTTTCCTGCATTCCAGACAGAAATCTCCTATAAATAGTGCTCTCTTTATTACAGGATGGAATAAAAATAGCAGCAAATAATTTCTGAACATTGATTACATTGTTCTAAGTGTTTTACTATATGAACTCACTTAACCCTTCACAAAAACTCTGTGAGTGTCACAGAGCTGACAAGGCCCACAGTCTCTCTCCTGAGCCTTGTCCTTAACCATCAAGCTACATTATGAAGGTAGATTTATTCCATTAGAGTAGTTCCAAATCCATGCCATTAGGTTTGCCATATTGTTGTGCTCTTTTATTAGCATCATTCCTGATGAGGATAATCATGTTTCTGAGGTAGGGGGCCTAACTGACAGGAGGAAAACTCTATATAAGGGCTCATCCCATACTCCCCCACTGACCCTGAAATCCTTCACCGCTCACTGCACCCAGTCACTTCTGGGGCTGGACCATTGCTGACTGCTAGAATTCGGAAGCTTGAAAAAGACAGGCAGTGTTGTATTTAGCTATTCAATAGCAGAATATAAAATAGAAGCAGGTTTGGGTGAATCTGATCAATATTTATAGCTAAAATTGGACAATTTAGCTCCTCCAAATAAGTGAACATCAATGAAGATTTTATTCATGAAAATACTTGGATAATTATTTTAACTCTACTGTTTAAAATGTCTTCATGTACAGGGTTAGAAAAAGAGGCCTTGAGAATAGTAACAATTAACTTGAGTCAATTACTTGACTGTTTCCCATCAGGGCAGTATATTGTTACAACAATGAAGTAACTAATTGCAGCTCTGTCTACATGACGTTACCATAGCTCTGATTTGGGAATCAAGTGATATTTCCCCCTTGCTTCTGAAAGTGGCAAAATGTTCTTCCCACATAAGACTCTGGGCGTGTCCTTCTCATGGATCTCTACGCTTTCTGGTTCAATTACAGCACATCTTTGTCTATTTCCTCTGTCTTACCTTCTCCATTTGGGCTTTTTAATTATAATTTCTTAAAGTACCTGTTAGAATCAGTCACTGACCTTGCTTCTTTATTTATATGTCTTTTTGTAGGGCTCACATGTTTATTTTGCCAGCAATAATAATGAGATAATAAAAACAGTGTGCAGGAAACAAGAAAATAATTGTATGTTGTAGCTCAAATTTAAATCTTTGGAGCCATACATCAAAACTGAGCCATAATATTTGCTGTTGCTACTGGTTTGGCGGGCTTCTGGAGGAATATGTGGAAGGATCAAAGAATGTAGGAAAAGGAAAATAAATTAAGAGGAGAGCAAAATGCTGTGGTGAAAGAGGGGTTCTGTTCTAGTGTCTACACAAAGAGAGAAAGTTTACAAGATAAGACTTGAGGTAGGGTAACTGAGACAAAACATCAGCCCCAGTGAGAGAGGACTTTGGAGCTGATGTTGATCTGAATCCTGTTACAACATGAGACAAAAATGGAGCAAGGCAATGGATTCCTACCAGAGAGAAGGGGAAACTGAGGAATGAAGAGAGCAGAGTCCAATACTGCAAACATGCTTTATAGGTGGAGGGGAACACTCCTTCTTAAGTGGGGAGGGGACGCTGGGTGAGCGGAACAGGTGAGAGTTAGTAAAGAAATGATGGTCAAGAGAAGACTTTTTTTTCCTACCTCATCCAACATTAGTTGTTCTGAAATATTAAATTTTTCTTCTTAGTAAAGTAATATATATATATTATGGATTACACATAAAATAACTAAGAAAAGACACCTACAGAATGTCTACATTTAGTAGTGACAGAGGTTCAAGAAAAACAATGGAATGTAGCCATGAATACAGAATAGCACTGGAGTGGCCAAAGGCAACTGTCAAGGAGACTAGGAGAGGGGAGAGCGCACAGCTAACGCTGATGGGCCTCGCGCATCCGGCTTTGTACTGAGTGATTTCATTAATTTTATCTTATTTTATCCTGAGAATATCCCTTTGAAGCTTGTTGGTTTATCCTGATTTTGTAGATAATGTTAATAACCAACTTAAGATCACATTACTTTTAAAAAGATGGAAATGGGATGCTCACTCAAGACTGGCTGATTTCAAAGCTCGTGTGCTTTCTGTCCTGCTGCTCCTTGTGGCCTTCTTATTAGAATCAGAACAGCCACGCTGACTCTTTAGAATAATTCCAGTCTTTGCGGCTAATGCTTGCCAAACTTTTTATACCATATAGCACCGTGGGTTAAAGAAAATGGATCATTCATTTCCATTGCACTGATCTATTTTTATAAAGTATGTATGTGCATGACTCTATAAAAATATAATATCCCTTATGAAAATACACAAGACTTTAAAAGTATGAATTAAAGCTAAGTGTAATTAAAAGTGCTGATATTTACAGCTAGGATCCCAAACAGTTGTCTAATTCAGCCACCAGAGTAAACAGACCCCACTGTGGAGAAAGCTGTTCCATGTCACCATTACCACCTCCTGTAAAGCATTGATTGGGTCGTATAAATACAGCAAAATATCAGTATTTCAGCCTCTTCAGCAGGTTATGATAATGATGACTCCATCATGGTGGCCAGCATATTTTCTGGTTTGACAGACGTCACAATGAACTAAAGGACACGGCTTCCTTACTTACTGCCTTATAAGAGGAGCTGCCACCTTTGTGAAGCACTGACGTGGGATTCAATGAGTGGGGTGAAGCAGAGGGTACTTGTTCTTTCTGACTCTCTGACAGAGCTTAACTGCTCATCTTATGATGGCACTGGCCTCCTCCTCGTCCCCAAAGATTATTTATTTCAGGTAGTGTATTCCCACCTGCATCAGTTAATTGGTGCCTTCCCTTCTCTCTGCTGTTTTTCTCAGTGTTGGGAGGGGCAGAAGGTGAAATCAAGCCCAACAGGCCAGGGGACCAGAGATGGGACGTGCAGAGGCTGCAGCTGTGATTACAGGCCAGTGTGTGGAGCCCTGTGAGAGGATGTCCTCACTGTGAAGCCTTCTGTTTTGTCAATACTTCTACATCAATACTTAGCAGTCAGTTCTGTCTCTTTAGGGTTTCAGCATATAAAACAAAGTAACTAATATCAAATTTGCCCAACTTTGCATTTGCATTTGACAAATCCTAAAAATATTTTAGAAATATGCATGAGCCTGAGGATGAGATCAAGCTTTTAACATTTACATTTTTTTTTTCCAGCAGGGAAGTCTCTGATCTTCTCCTTAATTTACCTGTTGTTAATTTCCTGAATCTTTTTAAACCCCTTGCAACTGAGGCTGGTCTCTCCATCAGAGAAGCAATTAACCAGGTTCCTGACTAGAGTGTACGCAGCATCTGGTCGTAGAAGTATAAAAGGGTCACTGAAACCCCAGCACGCAAACTCCTTTGATTAAATTGATTAAATGGTTGATTAAATGCACTGCAAATATTTTCTCCAGGTTTTTAAGTTATCTTTTCCCATTTTTAAAGGCATCTTTTGATAAACCAAACTGTTTAATTTTAATATAGTCTTTGTAGTTACGGCCCAGACTTTGTGTTTGCTTAAGAAATCCTTCCATATCTTGAGGTGGGAAAGATATTCATCTATCATATTCACAAGCTTCAATCTTTTTTCTTTAGGTATTTAAATGTTAAATGCATCTGGTTTTGTGCATGAAGCAAGAGATGATTTTTAACACGGGCATAATGCATTTTTATCAACATTTGTTGAACATTTTCTTTTCTCAGGGATTTGCTATGCTACCTCTTTCATACAATTCTCATTATGAGTCTGCTTGTGAGCTCTCCTCTATTCAGTTGGTCAATATTTCCTCCTCTGCATAAACACTGCATCGTCTTAATTTCGGGTGCTTTGTCATAAGTCTTTGTGTCTGCCCCTCCTAAACTGGCTTTTTCAAAAACATCTTGGATCCACTTTCCAATTTGCACGTTTGTACACATTTTCTAAAACATTCTTTTACTGTGAAGTATAACACACTTACAGAGGAGTGAATAAAATATGAATGAGCATCTGCATAAAATATTGTAACACTAACACTAAGAAAGAACATGGCCTTCTCTCCAGAAGTCCCCCAAATGCCTCTTCTCAGCCACAATCTCCTTTTCCCTGAATGCAAACAACCTGCTGCTTTTATTGATAATCACTTACCTGCTGTACTTTATACTTTTACTATTTGAGGCTGCACATCTTAGCGATACAGTTTAATTTTGATTGCTTTGTATATTGTATTAGTGGGAAAATAAAGTATTATTTTTTGTCTTGCTTCTTTCGAACAAGATTATGTTTTAAAAAAATCCAACCATGTTGTGACATATCAGTATTGTTCATTCATTTTTATTTCTACATGTTATTCCACTGCATGAATATATACCTCACTTAGTTAATCTTATGAAAGTGTGAATTGTTTTCAGGTTGAAACTATGAAGAATAGCATCTCCATGGATTGCCGTAAAAATCTTCTTGGATACACACACATACATTTCTCCAGATTTCTACTGGGACTGAAATTTATGAGTCATAATGGATGTATAACTTAAAGTTTAACAGATAAATGCTGAACTGAATAGACCAATTTGCACAGAAGAAGCATATAAAAGTTCTTGTTATTGTATATTTTCACCAACATGTGACAGTCAATTATTTTGTTTTGTTTTTTTAATGATTTTAGCTATTCTAGTGGATGGGTAGTAGTAGACCATGGCTTAAATTTGCATTTTTATAATTACTAATAATATTGAATTAATTTCTGTATGATCATTGGCAATATATTATTCCCATTGTAAATGGCTATTTTTTTCCATTTGGTCTCTCTTTATCTTATTCAGTGTAGAATTTTTTTTATATTTAAGATAAGTCATTCTTGGTTAAATTTGTATCATATGTTGTATGTTTTGTGAGTATGTGTTTACTCTTGCTTTAATAATCTACTAGTTGGATTATAATAACTTTATACAGATTTTATAAGTCCTCCTACTATGTTTTCTTTAATCTTCTAGAGCATGTCAGCTATTAGCTCTTTGTATTTCCATATAATAGTTTCAGTGATCTTGTCGATTTACACACACACACACACACACACACACACACACCCACCCTTGTATGTGACTAATGGGCTTTGATTACAACTACACTGAAACTATGAACAATCTGGGGGAAATACGAATCTGCATCGTTTATTCTTCTCGCCTATGAATATGGTGTATTTTCTTTATTAATTATTCCCAGTGTTTTTGAAAGTCTTCTGTGTATTGATCTTTGAATTACTTTACAACGATTTAATTTCAGATAGAAACATTTTAAAGATTTATTTCTAGACATTTGTTATTTGAGATGTTACTGTAAATGGTATTTTTCAAATTTTATTTTTGGTTTTGTGTCAAGAATTTACAAAAAAAATAGAATTCTGGTATATTGAATGTGTATTCATAGTTAAATAAACAAATAATAAATCTTTTGTTGATTTTGATTAGTATTATATTAAATTTTTATGGTAAAGTTAGGTGAACAGGTTTCTTTTGATGTTAAGTCTTTATATTCGTGAACATGAACTATGTTCTCTATATTTATTAGTTCACTCAAGTGACTTTCAATACAATTTCATAATTTTTACACATATCATACACAGTTTCTATGGATTTTTGTTCAAAATGTTATACTTTTGTAAATGCTGAAATTGATCTCTTTTTGCAAATTGCATTCTTTAATTTTTTAGCTGAGTATACATGTGTAGTTGATGTTTTAACATTAAATTTATATCCACGAAGATTTATAGATTTTATAGTTAAGGTATATACTAAAATATCTTTATATTTCTAAGATAGGTCAAATGTGGTTTTTATTTTCTGTTGAGTTTGGGCTGTCTATATTTTTAGGAGTTTTTTTTTTTTTTCTCCTCAAATTTAAATGCCAGAAAACAGGACCTTAAATTTTCCTTTCTTATACTATGCTGCATCTTATTGGGTATTGAATTATATTACTCACATGAAATAAGCTGGAAAACATTCCACGTTATTTCTCTTCTCTAAAAGAATTTTTGTGTTTATTATTCAAACTCATTTATGAATTGATCTATGCTATAAGGGATAATTTTAAAGATAATTCTACCAACTTCTGTGGTTACTTGTGATTTCTATTTCTTTTTGAGTTGTTCTTAGCAAGATATAAGCTTTCACTTTTATTGGCAGAAAATTTGAGAGAATTCTCTCATTTCTAAAAATATCTGTTTTCTCTGCTGTGATAGCCCCTTTTTTATTCATAATACTAGGGGGTTTTTTGGTCATTTTTTCCCTCAATTATGCCAGAGCTTTGTCTATTTTTCCTGGCATTTCAAAAATCTAACTTTTTTGACTATAGATTCTTTTTGTTTCCTAACTGAGTTTTGCTTTAATTCTTATTTTCTTCCTTGTACTCTGATTATTCTGTCATTCCTTTTCTAAATTCTTAAAAACTAATTCATTTATTTTCTCCCCTCTTATTTTCTAATGTAAACATTTAGGACTGAAAATTGCCCTTAGATTACTCCTTTGGCTATACCCTTCCCAGTTTTGATATGTACTTAATTTCCATATATTAAAATAAAAATTACATTAGTTTCTTCTTGGACCCATGCATTCTTTTATCAATGTCATTTTCAAGTTACAAAGATAGATAGATAGATAGAGTTTCTTTTTTTTAAATTTTATCTAAATTAATTGCATTGAGGTCAGAGAAAATTATTTAAAATGTGTTGCGAATCACTTTATATCCTAGTTCATAGTCAATGTAAGTATATGTTCAGTGTTCTTGTATCGGTCAGCTTTTGTTATAGTAACAAATATCCCTCCTTTTCCATGGCTTACAGCAACAACAAAACCATTTTCTATTAACTCATGTTATATTCAGAGCTGAGCATCAGCTCCAATTGTGTTAACTTCCTCTGGGCTTCTTTTCCCAGAACCTGTGGTGAATAAGCAGCACCTGTCTGGGGCATACTGTCCTCATGGCAAAGAACAGAAACATTTGAGGCTAAACCATACCACATAAGCAAATTATTGATTTTTTCTCAGTTGTGTTGTGCCTGAATTGCTCACAGTCTCTTGGACAAAGCAAGTCATTGACCAGTCTTGACACTGGGGCAGGGGCACACATCTGGTCTATCTGAAGATGTGACATAGTTGGGAATAATGATACTCTAACCAGTCGGGAACCGTATAATTGGAAATAATGGTAAAATCTGCCATAGTGGTTGAAAAGAACTTCTGTTCTAATTTTTCTTTGCAGAATTGGTATGTGTTCATTAGACCATGCTTTTTAATTATACTGTTAAATCTCCAAATCTTTACTGATCTGTCTGCTTGATGTAGCAATAGCTTAAAGTTTACCAGGATGATAAAATGCATATGCTTGATAAAATAGCCTCATATGTATGAAACAAAAATTATTATACCTATTGAAGAATTAAATAAATCCAGCATCACAATGGATACAGTGAAGCAATTCTTATTTCTGGCTGAAAAGGGAAAATCTTGTCTGTTCAATTGTTTGTTTGAACAGTTTATTTTTGTGTAAATTTCTTTAAGTAGCTTTTTTCTTTTCTTAAGCCAAAAAAAAAAAAAAAAAAAAAGAAAGAAAACAGGAAGAATAAATAGAGTATTTAATTTCTGAACCTACTTCTACGTAGTTTAGCTCTCCAGACTATTTTTGATGAAGTGTTTCAAAGTAGGAAAGATAAATTATTTGTTAAGTCAAAAAAAAAGAAGACTTAAGTTTTTACATTTAGAAAAGATTAATGAGTCTTAGATGGTTAAAACATATTTTAATTTACATTAATATTTTGTCTCTTGTGGCTCAACTACACGCAAAGATATAGATTATCTCCCAAAGGGTTAAATTCAAATATGCTTGTGAACCAAAGCTGAATATAAGAAAGTTAGGAGAGACTTAGCTTTTGCCTGTGACTCAGAACTGTGAAGTTCAGGCTACGTGAGTGAAAAGCTTGAATGCAAAGTAAAAGGTAACCAGTAAATTGACAAAAAAGATAGTTGATTGGATAGATTGGCGTTTCCTATACAAACTGCTTCAACAGACAGCTTCTCATTGAAAGAGAACATGCTGCTGCTAGTAACAGCGGAAATTTACAGAACAAGGCAATACTATCCCCCCCAAATTTTTTTTTTAAATTAAGAATTCTGTGTGTGAGTATATATGAGCGTGTGTTAATAGTTTTGCCAATGTCAATAAAATATCTTGTGGTCCAATTATAAAGGCAAAGGCAAAGACAAGACTTTGCCTGTCCCCACTGAACTTCACAGCTCAAGTTAGACTGGGAAAAAAGTCATTCCCCTGAGTCCCTTGTTAAACTGTGGCATACCACCTTGAGCGATGTGGGAAAACGATGGGCTTCAACTTACAGAAGTTTTCAGCCTGTATACTGTCTCCCCAGGCACGAACACAGGAGCTACCCTATACCAGTCTGAATCCTTTGCACTCAGTTATGTCCTGAACTATACAAGACAAATAACTCAAAAAGTCCACTGCTTTGTTCTTTGATTTCTTCTGGCTGTATCCGAGAGATTTTCTTGTAACAAATTATCTCTTGACAATAAACTATTCTCAGCCTCCCACTTATTCTGCCTAACAAAGAATATGTTTCTTCATTCACCCATTCAATAAATTGTACTGTGAACACCTACTGCTCGCTCGGAACTATGTTAGGGCACTAGAGATACGTCCCGTGCGAGATAGTCACCATTCCTGTTCTCATGGAGAACTTGAGGCTTTATCTTTTTTGAGAGATTAGGGGAAAAGTTATTTCCAACCTGAATTCCATTGCATGATATGATATAGTATAAAAATTTACAGAAATGACTGGTGGCTGAGGGCTAGTGTTTCTGTTTGCTTTCCTCTATCAAAAAGGGATGTTTTATGGAATAACTGGAGAGATATCAGGACACTGACCAAAGAGTGCTTTGCATGATTGTACTGCCCCTACTTTCTTTATACTCTCACCCCAGAACTCAACAGCTCTTGTAGGAATCACTTAGTCATTATCCCTGTCCCAAACCATCTTTCACTGGCTCCTGGTACAGAACTGTATGACATGCCTCTCCATGACATCATTCCTCACATGAAGAACTTACAGTTGCCACCTCTCCCATCATGGCTCAACTTCACTTCAAGACCCTTTCACCTGTCCCTCCCCAATCTCTTCTAATCAGGCAGTTTGTCACTCAGCAGTGGCATCTCTTTGCTCCAGCCAAGCAAGCTCTAGTTAGGCTCTCGCATCATCCCGTGAACTTTTGACTTTCTGTGAGCTCACTTCAGTTCCAACAGAACAGCTTTTCTTTTCTTTTTTCTCGCTGACCAAATGCATCCCAGAAAATGTATAGCGTAAAATCTTACTCTGTGGTTTTGAGAAAACAGAGGACTTTTTCAAGACTGGTCTTTCTTTCAAATTCAAACTGTCTTCCGTGAACGGAGATTCTGTTTTCAAAATCTGTTTGAACCAGCTTAGCTCCTCTCTGTTTGAAACTGCAATTTATCTAAGACTTGGGTATGAATGGGTAGACCTGAGCAAAAAGGGAAGGATTTTCATAAGCACTGGATCAATAGAAAATGCATTTATGAAAGTTTGGATTTGTTTTCAGAAGCAGAGAATGGTGGAAGGTCTGATTTATGAGCTAAGGATGATGCATGAGTTATGGGCAGTAGGAAAGACAGTTTTAGGTATTTTTTTTTCAAGATGACTCAGATCCAAAACCGGAGAAAAGAGAAGCCTGTCGTTCAGATCAAAATGAAGAGTTGCACTTGAGTTCAAAGACTGAAATTCTTTTATATGCTTTCTAATTGTATTACCCAATATTTTGATTTTTAATGTGAGATTAGTTCCATGGATAATGTGAATTGCAGTGCTCCAGAGTGATATATAAATTACAGTTAGATTCATTAAAATTGAAAGGAACCCTTGTGTGAAATAAGAGAGGATTTTACAAATAGAGATATCATTGCCAATGCTTTAAAAGATCAATTAAGGAAATTTGTTCCTTGTAGAAGTGGGGATAATATTTAATAATAATAGAAACTCTTGCATTTGAGAGTCTTAACAAGCATAGATAAAGCAATTATTATGCCAAAAATCCCTCCATTTAAATCAATAATTTGTAAGGTTACTCTGCTTTTTTGACATACACCTGCTGTGAAAATATTAAGAATACATATCCAGCAAAACCAACAATAATTCACTAGTTTTTAGGTTTCTAAATCAAAATGGGGAAGAAAGGGGTCCTTGATACTTAGGATTTTAGGATCTGATTATGCCAGAAAGAAGGTAAAATTAAGGAATTTACCGCCCAAATTCTGTTTTCTGGCAATAACTTTATTGGATTTGTTGAAGGGGAAAAAGGAGATTTCTCATTGGGTGAGGAAGAAGCAAATAAAACTCATTTCAAAGTGCATTTTTTCTAGTCTGCAGGGAATGTCTGTGACACCGTCCATCTAATCAGTAGAAGCACACGTATACTGCATGATCAATATTTATGCAAATTGAAAAAATACAGCTTGAGGAAAGAACCATTCATCAGTCTCTGGTCTAGTTCCTAATAAAAGTATCACATGAACCACCCTCCCAACAAGTGCCTCCTCCCACTTATGAAGGGCCATCCTGGTTTACTGTGAAGCTGACCATAAAGATGATAGACTGTTGATGTGCTGTTTCACAAAGCATGTAACATTTACAGGAGGCAGACAGTGTTTTCCTCAGGTTACACATGGAGTGTAGACTCTGCCCCAACCAGGGTTATTCATATTTTTTCTGATTATGGTTTCTAGAGAAGAGTGCCAAAATATTTTTCCATACTAATCACATGGCAATTAAATGTGATTCATCTAAGAGCAAAAAGGACACAGTCTGGGGCGTCAGACCGCCAGCAGGCAAGCTG
The DNA here is from genome assembly GCF_009834535.1 of Camelus ferus. Lineage (NCBI taxonomy): Eukaryota > Metazoa > Chordata > Mammalia > Artiodactyla > Camelidae > Camelus > Camelus ferus. Next base: position 23,253,747 of record NC_045719.1, read on the forward strand.
GTATAAGAAGCGGAAAGAATGCAGGATGTGGAGGGCTTGGTTCTGCCTTGTATTAGTTATGTGACCTCCAGAGACAATTACTTCTTAGACATCAGTTCTCTCATCTTTGCAGTCAGGAAAATGAGAGACACTGTTTTTTTAACTCTCGAGAGTTCCTGTAAATCTGTGGATACACCTTGTATGTATGTTTCATTCTTTGTTTCAAACTGTCAGAGCATCACAAAATGGAAAAGATTTCTGTTGTCCCTCCAAGCATTTGGATTGCATTCCTGATAGCTTCCCATCTTTCCCCCAAACCTTGGTTACTCTGGCGTGGTCTCTGATCCGTAGAGCTGCCTTTTCTTTCTCTGCTTCTTCTGCTTCATTCTCCTCACTCTCCTGCTTCGGTCTCTTGATTTCTGCTTGATTTAGTCATGTTGGGTTTTATTTAACAAAATTTCCTTGTGAAACTAGCAACATAATTCAAACACTTAAAATGGATGTAGACAGTACATTGGCCACACAGAGAATTATTTATCTTAGTTCAAAGTTTGGAATCACCACTTCCCCTTCTTGGTCCTTGGTGCCTCTTTCTTCACAAAATGAAGTCCGAGAGGGGGCATCCTGGGAACTGAATTCTTGACTGGTGTTCGGCTGTTGACTTACAACACTACGTAATGTTTCTCCAACCCTGTGTTCTTCTGTAGGAGTTAAGTGACGTATGCTTGGTGTCTCTTTCAATCTGTTTTAGTTGAGGTAACTATCTTCCCTGTATATTTAAGGAAAAGAAAGATGAGACTGAAACAAGCTAAAAATTACAAGAGTACTTAATTCTGTGCCTGCACTATTGTATGCCTGTAGTATCAGCCTCTTTGAATCAAAGAAGTTTGCAGTACCAATGAGACCTACCTTATACAGAAATGAAGATCTATTCAAAAGCCAGGGTCCTGCAGAGAATAGTTCTTGTGTTTGTCTGAACTATCCAACTCCCAATTCAAAACAATGCCTATTTAATGTCTTTCTCTATTAAAACTGTACACAGTTTTCCATAAATAATGTATTATCTATGCTGTGGTATTTGAATGCCCAGAGTCCTGGCAAAAATACTCCAGGGAATCCAAAGTCAACATTAATATATCCCAATGGTGACAGTCGCTTTCCCAAAGCAAATAAGATCTGAGAATTTGGAATTATTATAGGGTTGTATGAGAACTGAAAAGTATGCAGATACAAACTACAAACAACATCAGACTGTAAACTCAGCATAAAGCCTAACTTGACAATTGAGTAAATGTGCCAAGTGTTATATTATACTAAGTATTGGGAATTATTCTTGTAATGCACTATTGGCTTCAAGGTTTATTTTTCTTTAAGTGAGTATTTCAGATCATCGTCTTGTAAGCCAGGGCAGCACTCTTACTGGCTGATCAGCCAGCCCCTGGATAGTGTTAATCAGTCTCTAAAACATCAGTGCTGAAACATACACGTCCATAAATCACATTTGATCAAGCATAACAATTAGCACTGAGCCACATGGCTGAAGACTTAAAAGAAAAATTATGAACCATAAAATTTGGGCAGTGAGATCAAAAGAAACTGAATATTCTTACACTTTTGAATTTTTTTTTTCTTAAATGTATTGCTCATTACTAGTAGTGGAACCTCCGTCAGAGCACAGATTACAATAACAGACTAACAGCATTTCTTTAATCTTTACACAATATTTTGTAACATGTCTATTTAGTGATATTCAAAAGTGTTTTAAGCGTAGTATCTTGCTCTAAACAAAACATAATGCAGAAGGCCATTCTAATTTGCAACAGCTTCAATTTGGAGATGTTATGGTGGGGATGGGCCAGTTGAGACAAAGACGTGGACATTAACACATACCCTCCAGAGACTTGAAAAGACCCCAGTGATCCCTTCTTTTGGAAAATCACTAGGACTCTGTCCAGAGTAACTTTCAGACCACTGCATTTGAATTTTTTAATTTTAAAAACTACCTCAAGAAGAAGTGTTATTATCTTAGAGAGAGCAAACCCTGAGTGACATGGAGATTCACCCAAATTCCCCTGCCAGCCATATTGAGTTTTCCAAACTCCAAATGTTTGCCCTTTGTTATGACACTACATTTCTCTGCAAGAGAAAGGAATAGCTACAAGCTAATAAAACAGAGATCACTATAGAAAAGAGGTTAGTGTAGATGACTGTGGAATAGTCGAACGTAATTTGGTGTAATGATTACAGAAGCACCTACGAATGGTTTGGGATCTGGGAAATACTAACAATCAAGACCCTACAAGCAAATCCAGAACAGCAGTTTTCTCTGAATCATTTAAAGTTAGGACAGGTGATGTTTCTGAGTTGGAAGCTGTCGGAGTATGAATAAATATGAAATTTTTCTAACATAAGAGTCAGATCTTCAAGTGTGTGTTCTGGTCAATGGCACTGACTTTATGCTAACCATGAACTTTTCTCCTTGTCACTCATGAGTCTACCCTTTATTCACTAACTATACACCCACATAACTTCCAGTTAATGAGTATTTTAAGGCCATCAATTTGTGAGAAGAAAAAAATCAGTATCTTTAATCGTTCACACTTATATGGAAAATTCAATATAAGGGGAGGGTTTAAAAACTTTATTTCCATGTCCTTTAAAAAAAAAAAAGCAGTGTGGTATTTTGGTTTCAGAAGGTACAAAGAAAAAAAAATCAAACTTCTTAAGAAGTAGACAATGTAAGGGCTTCATTATGAGCATGAGTTAGGGACCCTAACATCTTATTTAAGGGAAGAGAAAAAGTGAATATGAAGCCTTGACACTTCAGTTTTTGTCTCATGATGCTTACAGCAACACTCACATGTGTTGTTGTGAGTGAGACTAGCCAGAATATTTAAGATTATTTCGACTTCTTAGTTGTAAAGTACTTGCTAAGCGTCAAATAATTATATTTAAGTTTCTTCATTTGGCAAAATAACATCAGTAAAAATTTCTTTAGTGGGTAAGAATTAATTCAGTTATTTAACACATATTAATAAAAACCCAGTTGTGCACCAGGCATTGTGCCAGTAGCTTCGGGACCAAGAAAAACAAAGGACAACTTGCACCTCCAAAGTCCACTCGGATGAGGACAAACATCCCAAAACAATAAAAATAAAACATTATGACCAGATTAAAAGAAATAATTGTGTGGCTCACTTTGTGTTTTCCTTACTGTCTTTTTCAATCAGAAGAGACAGGTCATTCCTAGACTCTTGGAAGGAAACCAAGTCTCCCCCAGTAGCCGTGTTCTCAGGGAGTGGTAGAACCTGGAAGAGGAGTGGCTGTGCAGCAGAGGTGGAAAGGTTGGACCCTATTCTCCCCAAATCTCTCCATGCCCTTAGCACGACGCAGAGGAGGCTGGGAAGAGGGGTGTCACATGATGTGAGGAACCTTCCTAATGCCTTGTGTTCTCTTTCACCCCAGGAATTTTCCAGATCTCTTGGGGCAGGAAGCTTTCAAAATGACAGTGCTTGAATTTCTCATCCTCCTAGTAGGATGGATATTTAAGTGCAGAATTAAACTGGTCTAAAGAAAAAAAAACAAATGTTGTTTCTTCTTTATACCTGAAGCTGAGATGCATATCTATAAAACAGAAAATTGTTCTTATTGGAAACTCTATGGAATAGAAAAACTAGTAAATAGGCCAATGAAGGAAGTCTCTCTGTGGAGGTGATGATTAACCTGAGAATCTGGTGCAGAAACAGTTGTATGGAGAACACCATTCAAGCAAACATTAAATTTATGAGGCTAAACTCATTACTTCTCCACCCATAAGGTGTCCCGTGGTCCCACATGAGTGATGTGATGGCATTACTCGCCAGTGTGGTGCAGTTTCTAAAAGATAAAAGGCATACTTTTGTGCTGGCTGTAAGGACCCTTGAGGACCTGCCCCTCCTGCCCCTCCATGTTCATGTATAGAAGCTCCTCACTCTCACCCTCCATCCCATCTACACTGAGATGACGATAAGAAAAGTTCCCGAACGTACAATATTCTTTCCCTTTTCTACACCTTGGCAGGCTAAGATTCTCTTTGTCTCAGATGCCTCATTAATTCCTATTCTTTCTTAAGACTGAATAAAATATCCACTCTCCTTTAAAAGCCTTGAAATTCCTAACGTAAATTGAGCTCTCTGCTACCTCATGTGACATGGACCCCCCATCTCTTATCCACTCATTCTACCATGTTGACTGTAGACATCTGTATTCTCCAATAGCCCCGAAATAGTTTGAGAGAAGGTACATCTTTGTGTTGGCAGAATTGAGCCTAGAACCTGGCACTTTTCTAAAAATGAATACATTTAAACGAATCCATTCTTAAGAAAGACAGGGACAATGTTTATCTCCCACAAATGATCTAGACTCTGTCTGATGTAAACTGCCCAAAGTTTGCATCAAATAAGAGCCTGGTCCTGATCCCAGGATGGATGCACAGTTCTCCCACTGTCTTAAAAGCAAGAGATGCCTCTCCTCTCACAGTCTAGAGTTCTGTACCTTCTGTTTGTAGCCTCTTCTCCTTCTTCCTCCTCCATATGATCAAACTAAACTTTCATTGGTCTTGCCGTATGTACCAGGCTTTGTATGGAGTAGCTTACACCCAGTGGTGTGCTGGAGGCTGTTCACACAAGCTCCCTAGGGCCATTCATGCACGTCTTGTCCCAAATCCACATTCACTGGCTCCGCGTTAGTAGCATGAATTCTACCATAGTGGCGTTACTATGCCATGGAAATCAGCCAATGCTATGAAAAATAAAGAAGCTGAAATGATAGAGATAGCAATAGATGGAGAGAGAGAGAGAGAGAGGAAAAGAATGAGAGAGAGAAAGCTTTAAACTAAGGCTACAGAAGTTAGAAAACTTGCTCAAGGCTGTGAAACGACAGAGCCAGAATTTAACCACAGGTGTGTCTGTTACCCTAACATCATGCAGATAGTCTCTCATCTCTCAAGTGTATGCCCTATAAATTTCCTCCTTCCCAGCCCCCTCTACTTTGAGCTGACAAACCGCCCAATCTTAAATAATGCTAATTTGATGGAGGTCTATCCAGAGCGAGGGTTGAAGCCCACATGCTTTATTAAACAGATCAGAAGAAGGTAGAAGAAACTGCCAAGAAAGACTCCTTTGGTGGTCCCTTGCCCATAGCCTCTGACCAGATGGTAAGTCATCATTTGGTAATAATTGGAAGTACCACCCAAAGCAACGGTGCAGCCATATGTCCTTACCCCAGGATACTGTCCTCCTTCCTCTGTGAAGCTGGATGGCTTCCAAAGACTGATAGGTGCCAAAAAATTGGGTGGAGGCGGGGTTCTTACCTCTAGACCCAGGATTTGCCTGGTGGTGAATCACACTGGGGACATAAAGGTGGGTAGAAGCACAAAGTGATGTAGTATATAACCTGAGTCTCCTTTTCCTGTGCCTTTTGACAAAAGAGAGTGCATGTATTTGATTGACTGTGTTATACAATTCATTTGTCTTGAAAATGGACCCAAAACAGTAGCACTCTGGATGTGCCCTGAAGCCCCCGTGGCATTCATCAGAGCAGCGTGGCAGGAGAACCTGAGTGCAGGAGCCCACAAGGCTTCTAGCAGATCTCCTTTTAAAGCCTGCTGCACTCTCCGTGCGCTTCTAAATCAAGTCTTACAACAATGACTTAAGGCAGGAGTCAGGGAAATGCTTTACACTTTTAAGGATAAGAAGGAAAAGACTCTGAGGTAAGTGGGCTCCTGATGCCCCCATGAGTCAGCAAAATTAGCCAAGAAAACAAATGGATTTCCTCTGCTACCTCCAGCGGAAACCTCTTTCTACCATGAAGAACGAGGATTTTATTGTAACCATTCAGAGGGACAGACTTGCAAAAGTAGGACACAAATGCCACCTTCTAACTTTCCAGTACTTTCCTCAAACATCAAATTTGAAAACTTTCAGAAGGAGTTCAAAGGAGAAAAAACATAAACTTTTTCATTTGGGGACGTTAAATGGGTATCATAAGGCTAAAATATGAACACAGTGATCTTTCTCTGGGATAAACATGGTTTAGTAAGGTCCTTCCTTAAACAGAAAGACAGTAAGAAAATTTCCTGACACGCAGCTCCGGAAATTGAGATCCTGGTTCTCTACTTCTCCAAGGGGATTTATAAAGTATCTCCATGTATTTTAAATAAGAAAAACACACAAATACTCTGTCGGCAAATCCTTTCTCATCTCATGTCAATATGCACCCCTCCCATCCTCCTGTGCTGACAGGACCAATTTGCTGAAGGAGTGTTTAACATTACAAACACCCTTTCATCAGCTTAAAAAGTGAGGCGAGTCAATATTTACATCATGTTGCTGATCTTTAAAGTACATACTCTGTTTTCTGTCCCAATAAACAGCTGTCACTCTTGCCTACATCAGAGCTGAGCTGAGAATGGGCTGACACACTCAGTGGTCCCTGCATTCGGGGAACGATCTAATGTTTCAGGTCTCTCCTGTGGCAGCAGGTCGATTTCTTTCTCTCACTCCTTCATATCGGTTTCCAGTGACAGACCTTATAAAACTATTTAGGTCTGCTTAAAGGAAAAAAAAAACAAAAATCCATAAGCAGGCTGGGTTGATCTTTCACCAGAAAAGCATGCGCGTAGATAAGCAGGATATTTGTTACCTGTTTTGCAACGCAGTGTTCAGGACATACTTGTTAGCCTAAGACAGTGGATGAACCTCTTTCTATGATTATCAGTGAGAAGGGATTATACCAAACTGGAACAATGAAAAGCCTTCATGCGTGCTTTCCCAGAGTCCATGACCACGGCACCCTTGTCTGCCATCCTTCTTCGGTCCATACATACTATCACTAGTTCCTGGATAAGTTTAAGGGGTTTACTCAGAGCACAGCTATCTCAATGGAACTGTACTGATCATAGAGGAATCTCAAGATTTCCTTATTTGATTTTTCTTTGTTTGTTAGTTGTTGTTGGTTCAGGAACACAGAGGAGTCTAGAACAGAATCCAGTACTCCTTTTATTCTGGACCATTTGCTTCTCACATTGCAGAAAGCCAACCTCAGAGACCTCAGGGGAGCTTGTTAAGGACATTGAAAAAACAAATGCGACATAAAGAGAGATAATTTGAGAAAAATAGAGATGTCCTGAAATACTTGAAGGGATGTTTATTTTACAAATATTTATTAAAAACTCTGAGATTAAGAACAAATGAGAGTGAGAATGCTCTCCCCAAATTCAAGCAGCATCTCTGGAGACTAAGAAAGTGTGACACCAAAGCAGATGTTCCTTTCCTGTGTTTCGCTGCCTCCTTCAGGCTCTGCTATAAAGACGTGACCTATGAGCACTCAATGGATGTGATCCCGCAGAGGCTGGAGGGGAATCTGGCCACAATGCAGTAGATAAAGATGTGACCCCTGCACCAAACTTTGTGTTTGTGTGTGTTTGTGTGTGTGTGTATGTGTGTGCGCGTGTGTGTGTGTGAGAAGGGGGAAGAGCCAGACTGAATTCCAGCTTGATTTCTTCTATTTCAAAAATTTGATGATGCCTTCCTTCTTAAGAAATCACTTTAACTCACTGACAAAACGCAATGATAGATTTATCTGGGCTGTTTGGCTAAAAGATGTTAAAATCTCAATTTGTGGTTATTAAGACCAGGTAAGTTTCAGAATTGGCAAGTGCAAATAAAAGAGAACTAAACAGAGTATAAGCAATGGTCAGCCCTTGATGTCCTCTGAAATCCATCTCTGAGCTCAGTACCCCAAGCTGAAGTGCACCCGGGGAGCATTTCCACGGGGCTGATGACTCAGCTCTTGCTATAGATTTAATGTCAGCAGGCATTTTTGAGTTACGAATGACACTGAAAGTCACTTCTTATGCCTTATCAATAGCAGTGCCCAAACAACCAAGATGAAAAGCAAAATTCTACAAATAGATTTGTAGAAGTTAAAACTCCTCAACTGCAAGTGGGAAAATGTCCAAACCTTCAATTCTAAAGGACACTTCAGTAATTATGGAGATACATAGTCAATAATTAATTAGGCTATTGATTGATTATCAACCAGGTCAATTTCAGTACTTGACCCCACAGTTTTCTAGGTATTTTGTCTTGTAAAATAGGACAATGTTTTGTTTTGTTTTGTTTTTTTCCCTCCATGAACCCAGGATGCTGATGAGAATTTTTTTTTTTAAAAGATCTTTCCACTGTTAATGGCAGCTTTGTTTTGTTTTACCTTGGCACAGTGTATTAGCCATTATGTGATGAGTTTTTATTATTATAGTTTCTAAAGTATGAGAGGAAATGAGGTAAATGATTAATGGCAGAGTAACTTAAAGCAAGATGGAATTATACAGAGCCATTGAAAAATAGATGGGAAACACAGCTTCCCAAATGGAATTTGGTCCAGCTCCAAGGGTAACAGTCTTATCAAAGGTGCCACATGGTTTTATTCATGATCCCAGGCAGAAGGGACTCTAGGTAGTCAATCTTAGCAACTGCACAATACCTTGCAGCAACAGGAAGCTTCTCAGCCCTGGCGTGCGATCCATCCTGTCTCAGAGGGAAGCCCTCTTTGCTCCAGGGCTAGCATCATTTTTATACATCAACGCCTCTTTATTTTGACTTTCTGAAGTTGGAGTTTAGTTCACTTCTATTTTGGAGATCTTCTTAGAGCTCAGCTGTATACACTTCAAAGAAGGATGGTTCTGTTCTGCTTTTTAAGGATGCGAAAGAAAGAGTTTGGTGGATTGGTGTTGGACACAGGACCAGAAGATCTAAATTCTGTTATGGGATCACATTTATAGCATAAACAGTGATTGTTTTCTTCATTTGAAATGCAACCCACTCTGCCCTCAGAAGGTTGTTCTGTTTTTAGGAAGATAAGTTGGCAAGTGTGTATGAGTGATTCCAGATGAAAGAAAGACAGCCCACTCAAGTAGATAAATAGAGCTCGTAACGCAATGTCCCACATCCTTAAATATCTGAGATTTAAGAGTACCAAACTCTTGCATTATTTTACTTCTAAGACTCAAGTGAATATTGTCTTCTGTGACACCTAACAGCCTAGCCCATCCCAGCTCACAGAGAGCTAACATACGAACACCTTATTTTTTACCTCCAGTGCTCACTGGTCCTGTTCCCACCAAACATCAACCATGAATGCCACTTTTTTAAACTAACAGTACTAATAATTAAGCAAAAAATTGTTCAATGTTCTGCACACACGCAATTCCTTGAGTCCTCACAAGAACAATATGCACTTGATTTTACTATTATCATCATTTTTTACAAATGCTGAAACTGAAATGCCATGGTAGTGCCTTGTCCATGTGGCTCGTCTAGGACTTGAATCCCACATTTTATTTGATGTTATATTGCTTTTAGGAAAAGATTTTTGGGATTCTCACTAAAAACACACTGCTGAAAGCCTCAAATTTCCCTTAGCTAAGAATTCCCATAGCAACTCAAAGAATTTTGCAAGAACTGAGCTGCTGATTCTCTTGCCTCAGCTAGCCACCAAGATTAAATCTTTCAGAGGAAAAGCTAAAAAGAGAATAGTATTTTTCTACCCTGCTCTTCCCGCCTGCCTTCACCCCACCCCACTTCATCCATGCTGATCTTTAAGCAGCAAAACAAATGGGATCAAGCTGGATGTCCTCTCCTAGGAGAAATCCTTCAGGCTGGAGAGAAAGAGAATATAGATTAACCATGTGCTATGGAGGCAAGTTCAATAGAGAGAGAAATGAAGTTAAAGCTCAACAAGGACGTAAACACCATATGCTTCCCAAGCAGCACACACAGACCAACATGGACGCATGAAAGGAACCCAATGCTGGACCTGCTTCTCTAGAATGTTCTGATCATCTCTGTGAGAAGAGCTGACATTTTCTATCAGCTTTTCTCATTCGTGTATGCTTTTAAATACATAACTTTGCAGCAGTGAGTATGTTCTTACTGCACAAAAAAATGATATATATTATTTTCATAGTCTGAACTCTTGACAGTTCATGAACAGTTTACTCAATATCGCCTTTTAGTCTCACTTCACAGTGTATTGTCTGAACTCCTCATGAGGGAAAAGCCCAGATCAGAATTAGATGCCCTCTAGAGAAAGGCTGACTTTGCTGTGTGCCTGCAGCAGATGACTTATTTTTTCCATGAAACCGTCGATGTGGCTTGGTAGTTACATGTCACCTCGTCTTTAAAGAGTCCAAGACAGAGATCATTTTCAAAGTCAGCCATCAAGTGTTGCTGGGCTGTGCCACAGGGGAGCAAGACTTGGATGGTCCTGGAAGAAAGAAGGCTTACAAGGGACCGGGGTGAGGAGAGGAAGCCCAGCAGACAGTTGTCACTCCACATCCCTTAAGGACACGCTGTCTGGCCGTGAATATGAATCCTTGACAAACGAGAAATTCAACGCTGGAGAGAGGACCCAGAACTGCCGTAATTCACTGCTTCCAGTCTGCTTAGAGAACTGTGTTATTGTACAGGTTGTTAAGTTGATACCTTAATTACATGCATTGTGGCCAAGCTATAGCTGTCATAAGAGGCATAAATTTGGTCATCTTGACATGCTCTCAACTAGAGCATTTTGTTAGGATAGTCTTGAATACAATTTTGATGTTAAAAAGAAGATCTGCAATACAAAGAATTACTTTACCAGTAAATAAATACTACAACTGTCCTCTTCCCTGCTGCCCAGGGATGCGATTTTTAGAGAGGGTGAAGGATAATCAGATGTCAGCGTCTGAAGGAAATATATACGGCAGATTTTGGACATGCCAGCCTCCATAATTGCATAAACTAGTTCCTTAAATTCAATCAATCTATCTCTTTCTGTCTCTTTCTTCCTGTCTCTGTCTGTCTGCTTCTCTCTCTATATAAATACATACATTTGTTGACCCAACCTACAAGTAACTGCTTAGGCCACAGCAGGGAAAGAAAATGCTCTCTTACACTAAATATATAAATATCAACAGCAACAAAGAATCTGAGATTTTCCCCTATTTCCAAGGTGACAAATTAATTTGTCACAGTTTCATGGATGCTGACAGAAGACATGAGACTCCAGGATAAGAGACAAAAAAACTTTGTTACTCAAAGCAATGGGAGTATCCAGAGTATCCACATTTTCTCCCACTGTTCCCTGAGCCCTACTTCTCTAGGATAAACCACATAACCAGACACAAAACAAGGCCTAACAAACTTAAGAGGATAGAAATTGTTTCAAGAAACTTTTCAGACCACAATGACATGAAGCTTGAAATGAATCACAGAAAGAGAAATAAGAAAGAAAGAAAAGAAAAAAAGAGAGAAAGAAAGAAAGGAAGAGAGAAAGGAAGAGAGGAAGGAAGAGAGAAAGGAAGAGAGGAAGGAAGAAAGAAAGATTGCATGGAGACTAAACATGATACTAAAAAACCAATGGGTCAATGATAAAAATCAAAGAAAAAACTAAAAAAAAAAAACCTTGAGACAAATGACAGTAAAAACACGATGACCCAAAATCTATGGGAGGTAGCAAAAGCAGTCCTAAAAAGGAAGTTCGTAGTGATCCAAATCTTCCTTAGAAAACAAGAAAAATCTCAAATAAACAACCTAACCTAGTACCCAAAAAATAGAAAAAGAAGAACAAACAAAACTTAAAATTAGAAGAAGGAAATAAATAAATAATAAAAATAAATATAAAATACTAAAGGGAAAAAATAAAATAGAGATTAAAAAATAGGGAAAAAAATCAATCAAACCAAGAGCTGGTTTTTTGAAAGAGTAACCAAAAGTTGAAAACCTGTAGCAAGGCTTACCAAGAAAAAAAGATAATACAAGTAAATAAAATAAGAAATAAAAGAGGAAAAATTACAACAAATTTCACAGAAATACAAAAAAAATTAGAGAATACTATGAACAATAATATGGCAACAAATTAGACAAACCAGAAGAAATGGACAAATTTCTAGAAATATACAGTCCACCAAAACTGAATCAAGAAGAAATAGACAGTTTGAACAGACTTATCAATAGAAGTGTGATAGAGTTAGTAATACAAAACCTCCCTGCAAGTAAAAGTCCAGCACCAAATGGCTTCAATGGGGAATTCTATAAAACATACAAAGAAGAACTCATACCAATCCTTCTCAAACTCTTCCAAAAGATAGAAGAGGAGGAAACATTTCCAAACTCATTCTATGAAGCCATCATCACCCTGATACCAAAACCAGACAAAGACACTACCAAAAAAGAAAATTACAGGCCAATATCTTTAGTAAATATAGATGTAAAAATTCTCAATAAAATATTAGCAAACCAAATCCAACAACACATAAAAAAGACCATACACTACAATCAAGTTGGATTCATCCCAGGGACACAGGGATGGTTTAACACATACAAATCAATCAATGTGATACACCACACAAACAAAAGACAAGACAAAAATCACAGGATCATCTAAATGGATGCAGAAAAAGCATTTGATAAATGTCATCATCCATTCATGCATGATAAAAACTCTTACCAAAGTGAGTTTAGAGGGAACACATTCTCAATATTATAAAAGCTATTTATGACAAACCCATAGTCAACATAATACTCAACAGTGAAAAGTTGAAAGTCTTCCTGCTAAAATCTGAAATAAGACAAAGATGCCCACCCTCAGCACTTCTATTCAGCATAGTCTTGGAAGTCCTAGCCAAAGCAATCAGACAGGAAAAATAAATAAGACAGAGCCACAATGGAAAAGAAGAGGCAAAATTGTCACTATATGCAGAAGACATGATAATATATATGGAAAACCCTAAAAACTTCACAGAAAGACTACTAGAGACTATAAAAGAATTTGGCGAGGTAGCAGGATACAACATTAACATACAAACATCAGTTCCATTTCTTGACAGGAATAATTAGATGTCAGAAAAGGGAAGTAAAAAACCAATCCATTTTGAAGCACGTCCAAAAATAAAGTAAAATACTTAGAAATAAACCTGACAAAGGAGATGAAAGACTTATATGTGAAGAACTGTAAAACACTGATTAAGGAAATTAAAGATAATTTAAAGAAATGGAAAGATAATCCATGTTCTTGGATTAGAAGAATTAATATAATTAAAATATCCATACTGCCCAAAGCAGACTACAGATTTGATGTGATCCCTATCAAGTTACCCAGCATATTTGCACAGAGCTAGAACAAATAATCCTAAAATTTGTATGGAATCACTAAAGACACAGAACTGCCAAAGCAATACTGGGGAAAAAGAATGAAGCTGGAGGAATAACCCTTCAGGCTTCAGACAATACTACAAAGCTACAGCAATCAAAATAGTATGGTATTGGCACAAAAACAGACATATCGATCAATGACACAGAATAGAGAGCCCAGAAATAAAACCACAGACTTACGGTCAATTAATCTTCAACAAAGGAGGCAAGAATATATAATAAGAAAATTCAGTCTCTTCAGCAAGTGATATTGGGAAAGCTGGCAGCCATATGTAAATCAATGAAGTTAGAACACTCCCTCACACCTTACACAAAAATAAACTCAAAATGGCTTAAAGACATAAACGTAAGACAAGACACAATAAACCTCCTAGAAGATAATAACAGGCAAAACGTTTTCTGGCATCAATCTTAGCAATGTTCTCCTAGGTCAGTCTACCCAGACAACAGAAATAAAAGCAAAAATACACAAATGAGACCTGATTAAACTTATAAGCTTTTGTACAGTAAAGGAAACTATAAACAACGTGAAAAGACAACCTATGAAATGGGAGAAAAATATTTACAAAGGATGCGACTAGCAAGAGCGTAATTTCTAGAATATACAAACAGCTCATACAACTCAATAACAAAAAAACAAACAACCCAATTCAAAAATGGACAGAAGACCTAAACAAACATTTCTCCAATGAAGACATACAAGTAGCCAATAGGCCTATAAAAAATGCTCAGTATTACTAATTAGCAGAGAAATGTAAATCAAAACTGCAGTGAGATATCATCACTTCACATCAGTCAGAATGGCCAAAAATAAAAAGTCCACAAATGATAAATGCTATACAGGGTGTGGAGAAAAGGGAACCCTCCTACACTGTTGGTAAGAATGTAGTTTGATGCAGCCATTATGGAAAAGCATAGAGATTCCTTAAAAAACTAAAAATAGACTTACCCTATGATCCAGCAATCCTAATCCTGGGCATCTATCTGGAGGAAGCTCTAATTTGAGAAGATACACAAACCCCAGTGTTCACAGCAGCCCTATTTACAATAGCCAAGACATGGAAGCAACCTAAATGTCCATCAACAGGTGACTGGATAAAGAAATTGTGATATTATCTATACGGTGGAATTCTATTCAGTTATAAAAAGGAATAAAATAATGCTATTTGCATCAACATGGAGGGACCTGGAGATCGTCATGCTAGGTAAAGTAAGCCAGAAAGAGAAATCAAAATATGTTATCACTTATATGTGGAATATTAAAAAAAAATAACACAAATGAACTTATTTATAAAACAGAAACAGACTCACATACATAGAAAACAAACTTGTGGTTACTGGGGGGAAAGTGGGTGGGGAGGGATAAATTGGGAAATTGGGAGTTTGGAATTTGCAGATACTAGTTACTATATATGAAATAGGTAAACAGCAAGGTCCTATTGTATAGCACAGCAAAGTGTATTCAATATCTTGTGATCATCTATAATGAACAATAATACAAAAAATAAAATATATATACATATATGTGTGTGTGTGTATCACTATGCTGTACACCATAAATTAATACAATATTGTAAGTTACCTATACTTCAATATAAAAAAAACCTTTAAAATTCTGTCTGGATCACCAATGGATTATCACTGTCCCGAAAAGATGTGAGTTTGAGCAAGGCAGCTCTCAGAAGCTGAAACTGCTGAGAGCTTGAAAATATCTGTTGACTCCACACTCCACGGCAGGGTAGAAAGTCCTTCCTTGAAGGGTGCATTAAGAGGGCATCACTGTGCCTGACAGAGCACGCACTCATCTGGAACACACACACACACACACACACACACACACACACACACACACACACACACACACACACAGAAATAAACCACAAGAACTGACAGTTTAATTCATAAGAAGCCCAGAGGGTTTAACTTCCCTCGCAGTCCCTCTTTGAGCTCCAGCACATTGACTTTCAAAGTTTGAGGTTTTAAATGTCTGTCATTTACTACCTGTTAGACTGAGGAAGAATCGGCAAGGTGATTAAGTTTTTGGCTGGAGACATGAATCAAGTAGTCCATGTGGGTAGATGTCACCCTGCCACTATTAGCCAACATGACACTGATAGCTGACTGCCCCCAGGGTGTCTGCTCCTTTGCTGCTATTACCATAGGAACTAGCCTGGCCAGAGCGCTTTCTCATGCTCTCCTTCAGCAGGCACGAAATGTCCCCTGATTCTTATTATAGTAAGCAGATTGTTTCCAACAGAATAGTCTAACCAGTTTATTAATTGTCGTGAATTTGCAAAAATTCCAAAGGTGTATGTCCTTTTTCTCAATTTTCTCAAAATTCAGAATCACATATATTGATGCTTCTGAACCCCAGGAAACAATTTTAGGCATTGGATAGAAACCAGGGATGAGAAAAAAGGTAATTTCACTCTTCATTGCATGCAGCTCAGAGGGTTAAGTCTCAGATATAACTAAAGATTCTGTGACTCTTCTCAGGTCTACTAAAAATAATTATAATACACACAATTTCTTAAGTGGACTCTGTGCCAGGAATTTTATACACCTTATGTTTAGTTCAAAAATAACCCTATGAAGTCTGTGTAGACACTGAGTCTTAGACCTGATGAGGGAACTGCCTAGGGTCCCACGAAAGGCATACGCTGTTGGAGCTAGCCACTCTGCCAGACTGCCAGTCAGATAAAACCCTTCCATTCAGAGCAGAAAGTGAAGCACATTAAGATTAAACAGTACTTTCACATCCGTTTCAAATGTTAATCCTTACAACGATCCT
Organism: Camelus ferus; assembly: GCF_009834535.1. Classification (NCBI taxonomy): domain Eukaryota; kingdom Metazoa; phylum Chordata; class Mammalia; order Artiodactyla; family Camelidae; genus Camelus; species Camelus ferus. Next base: position 23,269,749 of record NC_045719.1, read on the forward strand.
TTGCTTTGAGTGGGGAAGCATTTTATCCCCGTCTTATAAATGAGGAATTTAAGGTTCATGGGATCAAAATGACTTGCAGAAGATAATGTGCTCAGTCATCCGAAGATATAAAAATTAAATCCAAATGTGTGTGTTGCCTTCTTTTTCTTTTTTTTTCCCCCAAAAAGTCAGTCACAAATCATGCATAGGAAAATATTGTATGTAAGCTTCTAATAAAACCAGTAAGTCCAAATTGCATACTGCCAAACTATCCAAACAATCTTCCACAAATAATGAATTTTGTTTGAGGAAATTAAAACATGGTTTATTGGAAAGGGCATTCAGCTGAGCGTTAACGCCTGAACTCCAGGCATGGATTCTCTCCCAAATTCCACTACCTCTAAACTGTTGCTGCTTCTGCTACTGCTGCCATTGTAAATGTTGGCCATGGCTTACAGAGCTGCTCCCGTGGACCAGGTACTCAGGTCCACCCTTCACATACACTGTATTATACTCCTTTCCAATGCACCATGAATTGAGTGTCATCGTCTCCATTTTCTAGATAAAAAATGGAATCCTAGAGAAGTTAACTGCTCAAAACCAAAGAATAGAGCTAGTCATTAAAAAGCCTATGCTTTGAAATCATAGCCATGAATTTTTCATACCAGCTCAGCCACTTGCCAGCTTTGTGAACTTGGAAAAGTTACTTAACCTTCCTGGTCTCAGTTTTAAATGACAGAATCTGGACCAGATCATACCTAAGGTGCCATGTAACTCTGAGGGGCTCTGTTTTTTGCATTGTTTTCAATTTCAGTGGGCCCTCTGTTCTACTGGGCTCCCATGGGACCTCTGGTAATTTGATATCAACTCACGGCATCACAGGATGCTTAGAAATTAATTTCAATGCCATCAAATTCCATGCTCCATGAATGGAATGCCTTCTCTTACAGTCACTTATAATGATTCTAAGAGCACACTGGAATTAATCTAACTGTCCAGGAGTATATGGTGTTATGGGGCAACGGGGGTAAGGCTTCCTGGGTGAGGGCTGCAGAGGTGGAGCGTTTTTAATTCTCACATATCTGCTCACTGTCTCTTAAGTTCCATCTGCCATGTGCATCCATTCTTATACGTCTGTGAGTCCAACTTTTTGTTCCTTTTTTTTTATTGGCTTTAAAATTCATTTTCTCTTAAATGACCTGTAGGAAGTTCTGAAAGGAGGCCAAGAAGTGAAAGCAAAGACAAAAAAGATTCATTTGATATCAATGATCACTGTATGAGTTATTTTCTTTCTGCTTCTGATAAGACTCATAAAATTGTTTAGAAATTGCAAGGCTTGGACAGTCATTCAGCTTCTGATTATTAACATGCAGGTCCTTGAGTCTGGTGAATTTTGCGGAAATGGATTTTGAGCCATTGTAATCTCTCATAATGAGAAGGAATTACCTGCCTATTTTAGAAATAATCTAAAAAGTAGGAACATCTTTCAAAAATATATTGCATTGCAAAATTCTAAAGTGATCTCCAAAACAAATTCTTGGTTGACTGAAGAGAATTTGGAAATTCATGTCAAAGTTAGATTTGAATCTCAGCTCTAACACTCATTGATGTGTAGACCATTGATAAATTACTCAATCTCTCTGAGCCTATTCAGTGACATCAGAATAATAATATTTACATTAAGAGGTTTTCATGAGGATTAAAGGGGATACCATTTATAAAATGCCTTATACCGAATATGACAAAATAAGGGCCCTAATAATTGTTGATTTCCTTCATTAAAGAGACAAGTAGATTCTAATTTCTGATGCCTTCTTTCCTAGTGAATGAGAACTGGAAGGGTAATATTTATGTTGGAGAGAATGATACTCTTGGGTGACCTTGAGGAAAAATGGAGTTTGCTTCCCTTCCATTTAGAATTGCCGTGCAGGAATTACTGGACAGATCCATTTGAAATAAGAACTTTCATACCTGAGCCACTGCCCAGAAATTATGGCACCACTTCTGCAAAGTTTTGGAAACACTTTGAACTTACTTTCTAAAGTTGTTTTGCATTCTGTACTGCTGGACCGCTCTGCACATCCATGACTTGGCTGGAGTCGACGCCGGCTGTGCCAGCATACTTTCAAACTGATCAAGGCATAGAGCCTTGAAAATTTCATGAGATTCTGTTTTTGTGAGATTTCCAGATTTATACCAAGCTTCACAGATCCCAAAGGAATGCGTAATTCAGGGAAGAAAAAATAAAGAAAGTCTACCAACCCTGAGATACAACAGTTGATGTGCCTAATTCAGACTGAATTAAGGGCTAGTTGGAAGTGTGACTTCTTATGTCACCTTTAGTGGAGAAAATCTCTTTATTTTTTTTACAGGATTGCCTTTCAAATTTAACAGTACTAGAAAGTCCCTAGAAACTGGAACAGAATAACATCTGGCAGCACTAATAAAGATTTAGAATCAAGTCCTGGACTGAATCAAACTAGGTATGTGTTCTCCTGTATCAATCATAAGTTTACTTGCTTTCATGTCTTTTTAATGGGGTACTAATCATACATAAACTCATTAATTTTTAGAAATTATCAGGAATCTGTTAAATGAGACACTATTATTTTCCTTGATTGTCTATTGTTTTAATGCAGTTGTTTACAACATATTCAACCACTCATAATAATATAGTTTACCTTCAGCAGTTACTTCTGGAAAAATCTTGCCTATTCAACAACATTGATTATATAACAGCTAATCCATTTCTTCCTTTTTAATCAGACATGCAAGTATCAATCAGAGTTTCTACACAACATGAGGCATTGAACATGGCACATTGATCATATCCAATTCCAGGCAAAAAGGAAAGAAATACGGTGATTTACTTAACCTAGAGCAACAATATTATAGAAAAAATGTTCAATTTCTGCCAGATTTCTAAAAACATTGAAAGCAAAAAGTCCACTTGACTCCCTGCTGATCTACAATGAGGGTTTCCAGCCTGAGACCCATTATTTCATCCATTCATTCATCCCTTCAAAAACTCAAAAAACAATTTTTTATGTATTGTGTACGAGGTGCCAGATAGAGAAACAATGTATTCTTCTTTATTTGATGTCTTTGTCAACATAGATTCAGATAGAATTATTAAAGAATGAATCTTAACAGAAATACTCAAAGAAATGGGTTCAATTGTTGTGAAAGTGTTCTTTGAGTCAGTATATATATATATATATATATATATATATATATATATATATATGTATATATAGATATACATGTGCTGCCAACTTGGGCAATGATTTTTCAAAGTCTTCTATCCTTATTCTATGTGGATAAAACTTTTATTTTTTCAAAATGACATTTGAAACGATCTGAAAATGGACACGGTCACTGTGGGTCAGGGGAGTCTCACGTGAAACAAACAGGCACATAACGATATGGTATGAGACACCGCTTCTGCTGCACTTACATCTGCTGTGATCACATTGTCAATTTTTATGATCAGTATGCTGCCCTATAAAATTCTTCTCATTAGATTAAATGACAAAGGGGGATACAAAATGGACAATACAGCTAGAAGGTGAAGTACAAAGCAGTTGTTTTCCAGTGGATGGTATGAAGATGCTGACCCTCTTCCATTGGCACTGATTAGTTTTTGTATCCCACCCTAAGGATCTGGGATGTAAGATTTTAGCTTCTATAATTAATAGAATGATCTTAGGAGAAGAAGGCCAAGATTTGGAGGTAAGATACCTAAATTTGGGCTCCAGCTTCATCAATTACTAGCTTCATGACTTTGGCCAAAGACATTTTATCTTTAAGTCTCAGAGCCCTTATCTATCAAATGGAGGAAATATTCCTTCTATCACAGACTCAGAGCATCATAAATGCTATCATGTGAATATTGACTAAGTCAAGAGTTAATTTCTTTTCAAGCCTGTGAGGAAGGGCAGAATGAGTGGAAAAATAACAGAAATCTTATTAATCAGGATGAATAACAGCATGGTGTTAACACAGGAAATCATGAAAGCTCCTGGAGTTTAACACAATGTAATTGCCAGCACACACAACCCAAAGCACCCTATAGGTTAAGAGGAAGGGAGTTTTTTTTTCCCCATGATCCTTGGAGCCACAGAGTTCTGTGATGGACTGTCTGCATTTGGCTAGCCAGAGAGTGAAAAGAAAGAACCAGTCAAAAATCTTATGGGGAGTGTGGGGCAAGACCGGTTGGTGGCATATAACCACTTTGACTGCTTTCTACTGTCTAGAGCTAATCCTGCAGATTCCCTAGGATACAAGTCCTCTTTCAAAGGCAGGCTTTAACTCTCCCCATCATATGATGAGAAAAAAAATAGTGAATACATAACCTCAAATGATATACACATGTCTCCTGAAAGGATGAAACTTACTAATGGCATTCAGAAACATGTCTGAGGACAAAAGAGTTATGTAGAGTTTAATGTCTAAATCATGGATCACGGAAGTTATTCTCATGCTGTGATCCCTGGATGCCTAGATGCTAATTATGGTAGCAACAAGCATCTTCTAGTTATTACCTAAGGAAAGCATGTGCTTACTAATTAAAAAGAAAAAAACAAACAAAAAGCACAAGATAGCTAAATATCAAGCATCTAATTAAACAAAGCAATTTAATAGTCATTTGAAAATTACTGTTTTTATTGCATGCTCAGTTATTGTTGTCTTTGATTCATGCAAAATTAGAGGGTTACTTATATTTTTCTTTATACACATTTGATTTGGTTGACAAAAATCTTTCAAATACAGAATCGCTCAAGGAAATTACTAAAAAAAACCCAAAAAACTTGTAAGGGGTAGTAAATGATCAGCCTATATATAATCATTAGGTTGAAATATGTACTGTAGGAAATCAAATTTGAATTAAGCAAGAGTTCTTTTGTGGATGACCCTTCACCATTTACTTTAGCCATGATTCTCAAAGGTTGATTGAAATTGTTGAGTGAATCTTCAGTATTGACCAAATCAATCAAAGAATCAACAGACACAGGCATGTCCTTAATCACCATGACCTAAACACTGACCCTTTCTCCAAAGCCAGACAAGTAAATGAACTCAACTGGGAGGTTCTGAAAATGAGGCTCTGCAATTCCTTACCAATCTCGTTATTCAGACATGATAAATTCCAAGTTTTCATTTTATATAAGAGGAAACAGGAGTCCATACAAGAAAAGTGACTTCCTGGTTAAAAGAAAAAAAAAAATGATTTCTAATCTTCTAACCCAAGCTCTTTCCATGCTGCATGAAACATGTGTAAGCCTTAGGAATCCATTCATCACTCATTGCCCGACGTGATGTCTTAAATCCAGACCTAGATAAGACATGATTCTTATCATCCTTTCAGAACTATCTATAGATAAGAAAAGAAAAATAACTCAAGCAATGAAATAAGAAGTCAAAGGAAGAGGGCTCAAGGAGAGTTATTTTTTATCACAATACAGATTTATTTTTTTTTCCTTAAAAAAAGTCTTCTTTAGTCAAGTTGGCCCAATATGCCCTTGTTCTTTTTTCATGCTAGCATGCCTTTTACTTTGGAAATGAAGTGGGTCAAGCACTCCCTCTAAAGCAGAAGTTGAAAGGCAGTGGGTCTGTGACCAGAAGATACACATTCCATTTACTTTAATTTTTTGCCCACATTCAAATTAGTTGCCAAAATTTTAAAACTAGGAGATTTCACAGGAAAAAAAAATAATCTGGATTTCTGGCTTCTTTTGAGAAATGGGATGATCTAACAACTCTGGGTCAACATTTCTGGGACCAGGTGGCAGGGACAAGGTCTATATGGGATGTGCCCTTTCCCATTCATCTGAGACTCCCCCACTCCTTAATTATTCACCTAACTCTGGAGTCCAGGATCACCGAGCACTTTCCTCCATCTGGTCCAATCTGTTAATGTGTCATTTTCTTGGTCTCTGGAGGCTTACGAGTTGGTGACTTCTGTCTAAGCATCAAGACATATCTGAGGATTGAAAACTTGTTTTATTTTCCATCTCTGTGGCTTCATGTAAGTAAATTTAACTCCCAGTGACTTCATCTGTTTCATAATGTTGTCTCTCCAATTGCAAAACAACATGCGAAGAACTTTGCACGTATCCTGAGTCATAGGAGATGCTCTGTAAGTAAACCTACTCTCTTTCCAAAATGTCCTTATTGCCATCAGTAAATATTCTGAGAGAATTTATTCAGTTGCTGCAGTTTTCAAAGTGCTTAGCAGCACTTTAGCAATGATTCTGTTCTAATTGACAGCATTCACCAGATTTATATAAGTTCAAAAAGTATTTTAATAACAATAGCCAACATTTATTTATCCAGTGCATGTAGTGTACCAGAAGCTTTTTTAAACACAGAAAACTTTTTTAAAATGTTAAGTGATACACTTGTTTTTGTCATCAGAAAAAAATACATAGAACATCTATTATTTCCCTGACATTCTTGCATTGAATAAAACATGGAGGGGGTGAGTTTAGTCAATTTAAATTTCACTTGAAACAGTCTCATAAATTAAAGTATGGCAGGTCTGCACTTGGATATAATAAAAGTAGGATGATGTTCATCTAATAGATAATCATTTAAAAATAGCAGTTTAGGAGGTTGATACCTGACTAGTCTACCATCATATTTAGAGCTTAAATTCTCAACCTCAACAGGTGCTAACACAAAAAAAAAGTGTTGTGTATCCAATACTTACATGCTAACAGCCAAGCTGTCAATGTTTCAGCTTCTCCGTTGTAAGCGTGCTTCGCTCATGGACTTTCTTTGGTCAGTGCTTCTTTATATTGATGATATTACCTGCACAACACACCTGTTTCTGCTGGGAGACACGTGGCTTAAAAAAGACAAACTGGGTTCCTATGACATTTTGTTAAACAATGAATAATGCAAAACAAAATCCTTTATGGCTCATGAAGTCTTGCTAATAAGGCAGATGTCCTCTGTCCAGTTCCTTGGGGCTTAAAATGCAAATATCAGTGTGCTTGGTAATCACTGGACCCTAGTTTCAGTAATTGTTTCTATCTTCATTATCCTCTATTATTCCCCATAGGAAATCCATTCTTAGCTAAGAAATCTGATGCACATAATGCAACTGATATCAAAGGTTTAGGTCTTGCCATCAATAAATTAAATCTCCCTTTAGCAGTAATGATTCTTCAGATGGGGCAACAGATAATAAGACCATGGCAATAGAACATTCAGTAGGTGATTCTTACACGTTGAAACTTAACATCATGGCTAATTGGTCATTGCTACCTATTCTTTTAGGCATATTGGTTATGCTTCTTCATAAATATCTCAATTCTAGCTCATTCGCTTCAAGAGGAAGTCTTTATTGGCAGTATGACACATCATTAAACTATACAGTAGGGAACCATCTTTCAACTTAGTACTAAAGAACATATTGTGCCAAATGGTCTAATAAAAAAGAAGTCCCCAGGTTCCCACTCAGTAGCACTAAATACGAAAAAACAAGTTGTGACTGTGAAAATATCAACTTTCTTGTCTTTTGCTCATCTTAATCCCAAGCACTTATCTTTTCCATTTTGCTTTTGTTTTCCCTTAATTTTCCAATAGTCTCTTAAATTATGTCCCAGTAAAGCTATGACTTTCTCTTCATTATATTATTATTAATGATAATATATAGCTTGTTTGCATAATGAAAAAGCTAGCAGGAAAGAGTAACCGGAGGTAGAAATTGAGAGATTAGACTCTGGCAATGTGTAAGTTTGCTGCCATCTATAGGCTGGTAGTAAGTTCCTGGCCAAAAGGAACCTCGACAACCAGGCTCACCCACACTGTTACTACAAGAAGCAGGTGTTTCCTGACAATTAAGAATCCTAGGAATTTTAGGAGAATGTCTGGTGAACATCACTTTGTTTAATTTCTCCCTACATAATAGTTGAGATTTTTACTTGGTATAAAGACGCATGAGTCAAAAGGGAACGAATTATAAGTCAAAACTACAAGTTTAAAATATATTAGGATACATAATTCTTTGAAATGTATGTTTTCTGTTATTTGACTATCAGTTCATTTTTTAAAGCAAGAATGAAAATTAAATATTAAGGTAGATTTATGTCAGGTCACTTGAGATAAATTTCGAAGTCCTGTATAATACAACCTTTGATCTTTTATATAAAATTATCTTCTTTATCTTTCCTTACATGCCATCTTTTACCCTAAAATCTGAGTCATGCTTAGTATTTACAACCGCTAATTAAGAGAAGAATATTCAAAACACTCCTTTGAAATACGTGCATGTATTTATTCACAGATTTTTCTCCTTGCCATAAATACCCACGGCTCCGTAAATCCAGATTTTGACAAGAGCTCTGATCTATACAGGTTTTTTGCAAAAGATTTTTCCTTCATCAGTTTTCTGGATTTAAGAGCCAGTATGGGACCCTGCGCAGAGCACCCCAGGGGTGATGTCTGGAGGAAAGAAAGCCAACTTGGTCATGGCCCAGATAGGATTTCTTCAAATATGCAAAATGCAACAGATTTGGACAAGCTCATGCTACAGGCTCTTGCTGAGGGGACCAGCAGCAGTTGTCACCACAGGTGGCTTCCGAAGACATCCCAGAGGAAAAACACAAATCAGTTGCTAATCGTTCCATCTCACTCCTGCTGTTAACACATGTTGTCTGAAAGTTTCTCCCAGCACTGTCATACTGCCTTGGATTAGAAATGCATGCATTCAAGGCTTATCTCCTTTAGCTAGACTGTCAACCATGACTTGAGAATAGTGGCTTTGCGCCTCTCACAGTCAGACTTAAAATGTTTTGAGCTTACTAAAAACAATAAATGGCTTTTAAATAATTGAAAAGACAGAAATTGAAAACTCCCACTGTGAATTACAACCTAGAACACCTACATTTACTCGTGTTAAAAACTAGACATGGACCCTCCCCACCCATCTCCCACCTCCCGTGCAGAAGTAGAAAGTGTGTCAGTCCTTGCCAGTTAAGAGGCTACTTCTGCTTAATCCCCCTTATTCTTCATCTATCTGCATCTTCTTTAAGGTTCCCTCACCCCCAAGCATTTAGAACTTGCCTCACACTTACGGAATGCTATTAACAATGATGATTAATAGTAATTGAGAGTTTATTATATTCCTAGGACTGTGACTAGTTCTAAAAACACCAGAGTGAACACCTCGGAGCCTGCTTCGCTCCACCCAATTCAGGCGACCTGCATTTCACCGTCTGAGCACTGCTGAATCCCACAGGTAAGTTGTGACTGACTCTCGTGCCGCATTCTATCCTGTGTGAGTGATTCTGTCATAGAAAGGTCACTGCCTCAGAAGACAGAGGACCTGGCGCTCCTGCTGGTTCTTGCACTTACTGAACGTGGAATGAGTCAGTCACTTAATTCCTTCGAACCTCAGTTTCCTTATATGTATAAAGGGGCTAATGGTTTTTAAAATGTTCTTTAAAATGTGTTATGTATGTGAAAGCAATGTGTACACTATGAATTCCTATAAAAACACGTAGAGATAATAGCTATTATTGCTCCCAGACTAATGCTGGAAATGAGTGGAACGATGCAGGGCTACTCACCTTCTGGAGCTGGCTGAGCACCCCATTCCCAAGTCTTCTCTGACTGCTTTAGCCTAAGTCAGTATTCCTGGCTCTGGAACTTACCTACAGTCTGCCTTTAACATTTCCTGATTTGCTTCACATACACCCGTTTTCTCTGACTTGCTCATTGAGAGTCAGAACATACTTCTACCATGTCATGTCCACATACACCATGATTCATGGGGAACTCAGTGCAAAATAGGGGTACATATATGTACACCCATACAAGGAATCTTCTTTCTGCATCAAATCCCTCTCCTTCTTCTTAAACCTTGGTAGCTAAAGTGTATGTGTATGTGTTTGTGTGTGTGTGTGTGTGTGTGTGTGTGTGTTTCAGTGTAGAGGTCAATGCTCATGGAGCCATTTTTTAACCAATGCAGGAGGCAAAAGCAGATAAGTATTCCTCCTTTCATTCCTAAGGGAATATTCTGAACCGTATCTCCCAAGCTTCTTAGAATGTCCACGCAGCACTGGGTCCCAGTAGCCCATGGGCATAGCCTGATATGTGGATAACACCTTCTTTTTCGCCTTTGCTCCTTCTGTATTTGACTTTCGCTGTCCCGTATTTCTGTTCCCTGGGAATATTTTATATTCCAAAATAAACTATTGAAATATTAGCTTCAGTTTCAGGCTCAGTTTTCAGGGAATCCCAGTTAAGAGATCATCTCTGAAACTTCAGCAAGAATTCATCATCTGAGTGGTTAGACCTTAGTGAACCTTCTTTCTCTCCATTATATGCCCTTGAATTCTAACGCTGAGTCTCTGTCATATTAATGGGTAAATATATGGTCATCATAAAAATTAAGACCAGGTTAAAAATCATATAAACAAGTTAGGCACTCTCTTCAGGCTTAGACTGTACTAAACTATACAAACATGATCCTAAAAATTCAGTTGGGGAAATAAATCAGACAACAGCCCTTCTAAGTATCATTCAAATTTCAGCACTCATTCCACGGAAATAGAATAAAATAATGGCATATATCTCATCCTATTGCAGGAACACTGTGCTTTGCCGGTAGCCTTTACAGGAATCTGAACAGTGATCTGTTAATTTTTTTTTTAAAGTTCAGTAATACTTGGAAATATCCAAGTGTTTATTCACTTCCATCCTTACCACTTCCTCCCCCAGAAAAGTAAAGAAATAAAGACAGCCTGTGCCTATCACGGGATGTCTTCCATGAGGACTGTGACAGAATGAATCAGAGCTCCGAGTTCAGGCACCCTATTCAGGTACCCCATCAGTGCAGCTCCCCGAAAGGAGATTTCCCCATGTTTACTGCAGCCTAAAACCTGTTCCCCAGCAACTGGTGGCTTCCTCGATATGACTTGTGATAATAATAGTAATAATGATGATGACCAGTAATTGCCATGTGCCAGCAACTTATATTTTACATAATTAGAAAAATGTCAATCTGAAGAGGCTACATATTATATGATTCCAACCATACAACATTCTGGAAAAGGCAAAACTGTGAAGACAGTATAAAGATCGAGCTTGCCAGGGGTTGGTGGGAGGTGATTGATAAGTGGAGCACAGAGGATTTGTAGGGCAGTGAAAATAACTCTGGCTGATACTATATTTAGGGACGCACGTCATTATACATTTGTCTAAATGCATAGAAAGTACAACCTCGAAATTGAACTCTCACATAAACTACGTACTTTGGATGATAACAATGCGTCACTGTAGGTTCATCATTTGTAATAAATGTCCCACTCTGGTGGAGACTGTTGATAAGGGAGAAGGCTATGCATCGTGCAGGGGTAGAAAGTATGTGGCAAGTCTCTGTCATTCCCTTTCAATTTTGCTATGAATTTAAGACTGCCTTAAAAAAATAAATTCTTTGTATAAAAAAGAAAATAAACATCTAAGTCAGCCATCTTTCACTCCCAACCCCTCCACCACCACTGTGACCAAAGAAAGAATAGGCCCTGCTCCCCAGAAATCATGAGCAGCCCAAGGTCATGACCCCCAAGGTCATCATGATGGTAAGTGGCGAGTCAAAACTTGAACCCAGGCATTTTTATTTTTTACTGATAGGACCAAATTAGACCATACAGCAGACATCCTGTAACTAAGGATAAAAAGATTCCTTTCCTCCTTAATACTCCTTTGATTCCAATCCCTAGACCCTTGAGAAGGGAACAGAACGGGAACAAGCCTAAAGGCACCTCACACTCAGCCAGTCAGTGTCCCAAGCAATCAGGTACCACTTCCCTTCTAACCCACCTTAAGGTTTTCAGGTCCCGGAAATCAAGAACTGATGAAGCCCTGCTTGTTACTAAATGATTGGTGGGAACTGGGGGAGGAGAGGCATTTTGATTTCCTTTTAATTGTTCTTCTTTCCCTTGCATCATGGTGACACACTTTCTGCCAGAAGACTTTCTTGTCACCTCTGGAGTGGAGGGACTTGATCTGACTTGTTACTGGGTCAGGAGGCCTCCGTGGGTCCCACCCAGCGCAGGCTCAGCTGGGAGCTTACCTGTCTTCTCAGCCTTGCCTGTGGGCCTCTCTGGGTTACCATAGCAACAGCACGCAGGCAATGGCCTCCTCAAGTAGTTATCAGTTAGAATGGAGACAGGGTTGAGCTTGAGTGACAGTGGGCGGTCATCCCACCCATATTTAGACATGGGTGTAAGTAACTCAGTAGCCAAAAGACAAATCACTCTATACCCTGCCCCCACCCTTTGTTCAGACCACAAGGGAAAATCTCATGTTTTATTCCAGTTGTTTTCCAACTTTAAATAAAACACATAAGACTCACCATTGATGTTAATTTAAAATAAAGTTTCCCAAATCATATCCTGAGTGATTTGTAATCATTGCATCTAGAATGGAGAGCTAGGAGTCTGCATATTAAAACGTGATTCTGATACAGATGATCCGAAAAACGACCTATGGGAAACACTGATTTATAGAAGAGTTCCCTGGAGACCCCAATCCTTAAGATATTTGTTTTGGGCTGAACTCTTTCCCCCAAAATTCACATTTTAAATCCCTAACCCCTAGGACCTCAGAATATGACTGAATTCAGAAGTAAGGCTTCTGAAGGGTGATTAAGTTAAATGAGGCCCTTAGGACAGGCCCTAACCCAATCGGACTGGTGTCCTTTTAAGGAAATGAGATTAGGACACACAAAGAAACACCTCGGTGCATTCACACAGAGTGAAGGTCACGTGAGGACACTGCCAGAAGGCGGCCATCTGCAAGCCAAGGAAGAAACCAAACCTGGTGACAGCTTTAGACTTCTGGCCTCCAGAACTGTGAGAAAATAAATTTCTGTTGGTGAAGCCACCCAGTCTGTGATGTCTTGCTGTGGCAGCCCCGGCAAGCTAATACAATATCATACATGCAAAGCAAGCTCTGAAAACAGCAAATATGGCAAAATATTTATTACCAGAGGCTAGAACAGCAGTCAGAAATTATGCTTCGTACTTGTTACAGGGGCCCATACAGGGCTATCGATGCAGAAGTTTAAGGATGATCTTAAAAAAGCCTGGGAACACACACACACACACACACACACACACACAAAGACAGGATACTAGAGAAATTATGTTTACTGATAAATTAGATGGCAAATGCCATTTGTGGGAGCTAAAAAGAGATAAAGGTCTGTGAACCCTCCGGAATATTCAAGGGAGGACACTGACCCTAGTGGGCCGCAGGTAAGATTCCAGATGTTGGTGGATGGGGCTGCCCTATTGGTATAACAATCTTTGGAAGTGATGGGTTGACCAACCAATCATGGCCAAGTTTGTAGAAATTCTCCAGTATCACAGCACATAATTCTTTTCTCAGCCATTTTCTGATCTTTTTCAATATTTTAATCAATGACTCAGGTAGAACCTAAATCAGGTGAGTTGATCAATAGGACAGATACCAGTTACAAAGCAATCATGATACAGAAAGACTAGAAAATGGACTGAATTTCATAAAATGAACACAAATTCTTACTTTGGGGACCAAGAAATTTTATTGGAAATCTGCTCACTTTCTAAGTTATTTCTCTTTGTAAGGAATTTTAGCCAGTAATGTTTTTGTTCCCTTAACAATGATTACTGTATGATAAGTAAAATTTGTGGGGCTTGCTTTAGTACCAAAACTGAAATAATTGGATCTAACACTGCATGAGGCTTAGAAGCCCACAACCTAAAAGTGGCAGAGGAGCAATAGTCATCCATTGGTTTTGGTCACCCGCCATGTGCAATAACACCTGTTTCTTTTAATAGATAAATGCATTCTATCATGGCTAATATTTCCTAGCATATTTAATGAATTCTTGGACCAATCAACTAGTGAGACATCAAACGATAGGTAGGGTTACAATACCTGGTGTTAAAAAAGTTGCATCAAAATTCCCATGGCTTGACTCAATAGAGGTTTATTTCCCTCTTATGTAATATACTGATGCAGGTGTTCTTGGTCAGTGGGGCTGTTCTTCAGGTGATGCTTTGAGGATGCAAGTTCTTTCCATTCTGTGCCTTCTTCTCAGTCCACTGGGGCCTCAATGTTCTTTGCATTTCCCCAGAGGAAGGACAAGCCATACAGAAGAAGTATATGTAGCTCATAAATACACTGGCATGGAAACGAAACACATCACCCTCTCTCATACTCCACAGATAGGAATTAAACACTTGGTCCCACCTCAATGCAAGGCAGGCTGGGAAGCATTCTGAGAATGCGACCACTTTCCAGCCAAAATTGTGGAAACAGGAGCACAAATTTTGATGTACAACTGTCTTTGTCAAAATCTCAAGTTAATCCTTCAGCCAGGATGGTGAATTTTTATTTCAGTGTTACACATCCCATAAGAATAAAAAACAACCAAGAAGAAAATATGAAAAATGCAAATTGTAATCATTTTAGGACTGGAAAGCTATTTTCATCGTGGGCAAAGAATTTGAATTTACATAGAGGGTCTTGTCCTTTTTGATGGCAGGCAATTTTTTTCCTTCCAAAAATGATTTCTCTTGAATAATAAATAGAGACTAAGGGTTAATGGTTGTTTAAGAGCAGAGTACCTGGAAAAATTTGTTGCCATGACAATGTAACTCATGTTATTAATAACTTTTATTCATTTCCTCTTATTCCAAATAGATGAAATTTAAGAAAAGCTTAAAATAACCTCTAAAATTCCAGAAAAATTGGAGACTTTCATTAGGATCATAAATAGTCACATTTCTACCACTTGTAAATGATTAGAAATAAAGGAAATAAAAATTCCTTGTAGTCAACTTAAGATACACACTGACTTTAGTTTAGACAAAATACTCTGTTTTTAACCTTGAACAATGTTCTCATGTATGTATATGAAATAGCCGTTCATGTTTAAGTTTCTTTGTATATATCAAATATATTAAATGTGCATATTTTATGTGTCATTTTTAGTAAGGAGGGGTAAAGTAAAACAAAATAGCAACAATGATAGTGTTCAGAACACTGAAAATAGGTACAATTTACCCAGAATATTGGGAGAAGTGCTATTAATTTCAGGTCAGTTAGCTTAATAAAATATTCCTATCTATATGCAGTTCCTATGTATTAATTGCATTATTCCCATCCTAATTTGTGACTCTAGAATGCAAAAGGGATTGCAATTCTTACCACTTACTGCAAAAGGAAAAGAAAAAACAGAAAGAAATTAGATTTTTTCAATAGCATATTAATGCTCCCAGACCATGAAATTTCATTTTGCTGCCTACCATCTCCCTCCATATTTGATCTCCAGCTTCCTTTTCCACAGGATATTAAAATCTGTGCTTTTTTTTTTCTTAATTCAAAGGAATAGGAAGAAAGGACCACACTCCTTACCATTGTCTTTCTCATTTCCAATTTTGCTTCCTTTACTGTGTGGAGCTGTGAGAGGAAATTTATGTAATAGAATGGCAACCTGTAGGCTTTGGGAAACACTAGCCCTTCATACTGTTAATAGGTGGTATAGGAAGAATGTCTTCCTTCAAATGTTTGGGATTTAGTAGCAAAGCAAAACCAAATAGTTTTGTGTTTCTCTTTGTCTTCTTAATCTCAAGATTTCCTATAGCTTGCAATTAGCAATATGTCTTCTGCCTCCAAGAGAGAATATGCAATTACAAATATATCTTCTCACCATTAAAGAAATGGGATATATAAGGGTTTCCCAAAGTTACTTATAATGGAACCCTTCTTTCCAGGCATCTTAAAAGGTTAACACTCAGTTGAATGTTCTCTGGGAATTTCCAAGTCAAACTTTCACACAGACTCTCAGGGGCCCATTAAGTCTTTTCTCTGTTATTGCCCAATTTGAGCCCTGTTTCAAAAATTACACTGTTCTCTACCCCACTCCCTTCTATCTATGGCTCCGGTATTTGTTTCAGTGACTTATTTCATAAAAACCAAATAAAACACGCTTTGCTCCATACAGAAAGTAATCTTTGCTAGGGTAGGAGAGCAGGAAACATGATTCACTCAGCTTTTGGTTTCAATATGGCTCCTTTGCTTCAATAACTATACATTTGAAAGGCAAGACATTATTCTTCCAATAGCAGTTGTACAGTAGGAAGACTAATACCTTTCTGATAGATAGCCCAGCACCAGGGAGAGAAGGCACATTACATAACAAATGGAAAATGGTTCCTTCAGAAACCTTTTATTTTAACAGTTAATTTTTTTTTAAGATCACTTTAGACTTCCAGGAATTTTCAAAATAGAATAGAGAACCCCGTATCAACTACACTCCGTATCTCTTACATTAGCATCTAACATAACCACAGAACGTTTATCAAAACTAAGAAATTAACTTGGGACAATACCGTTCATTAAAGTACAGAACTCATTCAGATTATACCAGTTTTTCCTTATGTCTTCTTTTTGTTCTAGGATCTAATTCATGATTCAACGTTATATTGAGTCGGTCCCTGTAATCTGTGACAGGTCTCAGGTCTTTCTTTGTCTTTTATGACCTTGAGACTTTTGAAGAGTATTGATCAGTTATTTTGTGGAATGTTCCTCAATTTGGGTTTGTCTGATGTTTTCTCATAATTTGATTGAGGTCATGCATTATTGAAGAGGATACCACAGAGGTGACATGCCCTTTTCAGTGCAATACAACAAGGAGTTAAAATGCTGGTATGTAGTAGCAATGATCTTAACCTTGATTACTTGGTTAAGATGGTGTGTACTGTGATTCCTCACTGTAAACTTGTTCATTTTCATTTGTAATTACTAAATATTTTGGAGAAGATACTTTTATATTATGCAAATATTTCTGTTACTGTTTAAACTTTGCCTACTCATTTCAGCATCCATTGGTGGGTCTTGTCTTTGGAAATCATTACTGTGGAATTCTAATGGTGATTTTCTAATGTCTTCAATCTTTTCATAGTTATTCATTGAAATTTTTCAGTAAGGAAGAGCTGTTCTTTTCCTTCATTTATTTATTCAGTTACAAATTTATATCAGTATGAATTTGTAGATATTTAATTCTTTGGGTATAATCCAATACTATAGTTATTTATTGCATTGCTCAAGTTATTCCAAGCAGAAGCTTTTAATAAGCTCTAATTAAAAGAAATTATGTCATCCTTTATAGAGTGTTTTAGAGCTTTGTAATGGATCAAGTTCAATGAAGTGGGTGGTACGGATGTAAAAGATTTGTTCTGGAAACCCTCCCTCTACCTTGGTTGAATTGAGTGCATACTACAGAGATGCTTATGTGCGTGTTGGCATTGTGTTGTGTTCTCTCCTGCCCCTGTTGATCTTTGGGGACAGATGAACTGACCCCCTGGCAAAAGCCATTCTCAACAGTTGATGCTGCATATGCACTTGGCATAGACCTGGGCCGTTGAACTCTGGTCATCAAGTAGATTGAAGAAAGAGCCTCTTTTCTCGGTGCCACTGTTGTCCCTTCTGCAATTGCACGCTCTATCCGGCAAATTAAATGGATGTGCTTGTAAGGACAGATAGCCCTTACTTGTTCATTGCAGATGCCTTCTCCTACTCATCAAAGAGAGATACTTCTCCCTGGGCGTTGAGTAGTTGCATAGGCCAAAACACGCATTTCCATTCAATGCTCTATCTGGGAGTCATTGATGCAATCACACAGTTAGCTAATCTCAGCCTTTGAGAAGGGATGGTTTTGAGTATTGTTTTAAATCTAGGGAGCAAAATCAGTTTCCTTTCTTCTTTTTCATCCTTTTTATTATATGTAAGTTTCATATAATTGTTCATCTCTTTAAATAGAAGAAATACAAAAGGGCAGCTTCTCAGAAACTCTGCATAACTTTATCAAAAGAGCAGTTAGACCAGCAGTGCCTGGCCCTGCTGGAGCAGGGACAACCACATATGCAGGGCTCTGCTCTTGGCACTTTACGTGTATAATTGATATAGTTTCCTAACAACTCATGATACATAGGCTATTATTATACCCATTTGACAGATGAGAAAACAGAGACCAAAAGTTAAGCAAATTGTCCTTGGTCAGATATCCATGAGTGATGGGCATAGCTTTGAGTTCAAGACCTTGGACAAATTCCTTTTCTGAACCTACATGATTTATGAAATGAGTATAATGTCTGTTTTTCAGGGTTCTTCCAAGGATTGAATAACGTCTGTGAAGGGGTTAATCCAGGAACCACCATGTTGCTGCTACCCAATAAATGGTATATCTCTCAGATTTTGCACTCTAACCACTGACATATTTCCTAATTAATAACATATGACATATGTTTTATTTTCTTGTGTTTCTTTGGCTTCTCCCTCATTCCACCCCATAACAGGTTTGATATTTATTAAACTTATTGACATTTATTTATTTATGAAACTTAGTGATAACATTATATTAAGAAGGAAAAGGGGAAAGAGGGAAAGAAGAAGAAAAACTCATTTTTATGCAACCCTTGCCAAATGTCTGTTCTGAGTGAAAACTTATATACATATTCAATGTATATATATTCATTTTATCTTTATGAAATCCCTAAGAGTTAGATACTATTATTATTGTCAATTTACAGAAAAGGTAACTGAGACCCATAAAAGCAAGTAATCTATGAACTTGTCACACACTAATTAGTAAGTAGCAGAAAAAAGTCTGGTTCTAAAGCCAGTGCTACAACCTCAAAAAGGACACCAAATGAATTATGTGGCCATCTTAGGCCAAACTTTGTATAATCAGTAAAAGCTCTCTCTATGACCATTATGGGTAATCGATTATGAATGTCTTAGTCAATGACACTCTTTTTGTCAATTCAGAGTCAGTTGGTTTCCTCACCCCTTCCTTCATTTAGCATTTACTGAGATTTTACACTGTGTCAGAGTCTGTGCTAAGTGCTAGGGAAGGGGATGACTTGGGAGAGAATACAGAAATAAGTAAGACAAGATCTTGACCTTCAAGGGGAAGGACTAACAGTCTTTTAAAAATTGTTCCAACCACTGCTCCTGAACAGATCCTTTGAGATATTTATTGAGACTCCTGGAAGGAAGCAACTTACCATCAAGTAGATAAGGCTTCATGAAAGAGGTAAGATGTCATCTGAGTCTTAAAAGCTGAACAGAGAAGAATTCTGTCCTGGGTTGCAGGCAAAAGCAACAACTCACTCATGGTGTATTAAGGGAAATGTAGGAAATTGGAAGTGGTTTGAACTTAAAAGTACTTGGTGCAGGAAGGTGGGGAAGTGGGAAGGCAGAACACAGGGAAATCAAGTTAGAGAAACAGACAGGCTTCAGCAGATCTTGAAGAGCCACATACCTGAATTTGGATATTATATATATATATATTTTTTCTTTGATGAATAGAAGCCATTGCTGGGCGAAGAAGAGATATTCAATAGAAATAGTCCTGGATAGGGTATAAGTACACAACATATACTTAGTCCCTGGCTTGGCCAAAACTAGACATCTGTGATGCTAAGTGAAGCAGGACTCCTTTCTGGACTTCAGTTACCCATTTGCGAAGTTGAAGACCCAGCCTTGTATTATTTCTAGGATCCCTTCCAGCTCTAATACCGTATCTATTTCCATAATTATCCACTTGTGGTCTTTGTATAGGAAGTGGTCTGAAACACTTTGGGAAATAAAAAGCCCCACTGATCCCAACCGAAGATGCCAGGAACTTTCAGAGGTAATTGGTAGCATCCGTCTTATCAGCATTCACTGCTCCCGGGACCTGGAGCTCTGCTCCTGCTGCCGCCGCACGGACGTGAAGACCTCGCTTCCACCCAAGATTTATTCCTCGCATCTCTGCAAATTGTTATTCTCATGCCTGTGGGGATCAAGTTTCATAACTGCAAGCCACTCCATCAGAGGGCTATTTGGCCTTAATTCTTAAGAGCAAGATGTTTTATTTAGCCCTCAAGGTTCTCATGGGAAGAGGGAAAGATAGCTGCTCTGTGTTTGGATGCCGAGCACAGTTTTTATTACTGGAGAGGAAAAGAAAAAAAACTGTCACACTTTATTTGTGTATATATTTGTTTTGCAGCTATATGAATTTCTTCTCTGAAATACCCTTTTGCAATATATATGATCACCAAATATTTGTTTTCCAGTCAGCAAATATTTAATGAACCACTTTGGAAAACATTTACAATTAAACACACACACACACACACACACATGAGTTTAGGGGCCAGATATAAAGTGCCCTCTTTCCCAGGGAAAGTTACTGAAATACATCCCCTACCTGCGGCTCCCGTGTTGAAGACTTTTTCTCCGGGGTCACGTCTAAGTAGGCAGCTGTGAAATCAAAATGCATGCGGGACTTCCTCTGTTCCCTTCATTTTCTGTTCTTCTGGTGGGAAAAAAAAAATCTACCAGAAAGTGAGAAAATATTAGAGAATGCCAAGAAAAATTTCTTCCTGTTCAATTCCCGTGAATTTGAGAGCAATCATTAAGAAGGCTTCCCTCCTTGGGACACCAGATTCGCAGAGCAGAGGTCAAAGGTGAGCTTCTTTGTGCAGGCAGTTCCGGGTATCCGGGCCCCAGCATCCTGGCCGGCGTGACTTAGCTACCCTGATCATCTCTTTGGGGAAAACACAAGAACTCTGATATCGCCTCTCCTATTTCACTCACGAAGCACATTACAATTTTTTTTTTTTTTTTGGTTATTCTACTGTTTCCATAACTTTGGTCATTTTTTTTTTTTAATGTCCTGATTTTCCCCTTAGTCTGCTGTGTGACTTCCTACCCTATAAGTGATGGAGAACTATATCCACAAAGTCCTTCCACTGATCACTGTACACGTTCTTTGTTCCTTTATATCCTGTTGTGGAATCCTTTCCATTTGTACTTAATCTGTTCATCTTTCACTCCTGGAGTCCTCTTCTAAGGTGATAGGTGCTTCATAAATTCATTACCTAGATTTTGGCTCTGTGGCTAATCTTTACATCCCAGCTGACTTTCTGCTGGTTATTGGATAAAGGAAGGCCAACTTTTTGTTTGTTTTGCTTCGTCTTAATCTTGCTTTTCTCCAGTAAGTTGTGGTCAAGGGAAGTATAATAATAATAAAATGACAACCTCTCAAGAATCATCCTTGCACAAATGATGAAACAACTACACAATTGCCAGAACTATGTTCCTGCTTGCATATTCATTTTATTTTCCAAACAGCAAGGAACACCTAGTGAACATCTACTCATACTTCAAGCCCAAGCTAAAGCTGTCCCCCTGCAGGACGTGCCCAGGGCACTGTGCCTGCCTCTCCTGTGGGTGGCCTCAACACTCTGTATGCACCTCCGTGACTGCTGTGCTGGTTCATGCCATGCGGTCTTTAGGTGTTTCCCTGACTCCTCCCCAGACTGAGTGTGACCCTAGGGGAGGGGGGGCATGCCTCATGCCAGTTTTCGTCCAAAGCACAGAACATGCTATTTAGCATCTAGAAAGCACTCAAAAGGTACTGAGTGACTGCACAAATAGTGCATGAGGAGATAGTTGAATCGATGATCAACACTGAGCAATTTGGATTTTACCAGTTCCAAAGAAGAAACCTAGGTACATTCAATTTCACTTGGGTTTCACTCTCCTTTTGAAAAGGGGTAGCGATGAGCTCCAAAGCATGTTTTTTTTTTCTTCCTTGTCAAACAGAGAAAGACCACTGAGCCCCTGTAAAATGGTTAATCCCTGCCTTCCCTCTGAATGCTGACTCATAGGGAATTCAGTTATCACCCTTCCATTTCCGTGTGTGTGGTATCTTCTTGAGCATCTAAATCAGGGCTTTTTCTTTTTTCCTGGAAAATTTTAGAAAACAAAGGGAAAACATCTTGCTTAAATCTAACTTTGGAAATCTCCTCTTCTGTTTTTGGTGGGAACCCATCTCCTGCCGACACGAGCCTTTGTGTGTGGTCAGAGCACATGCAGCTGTTCCCGATGACCTAGGTAGATGGAGAGGCAGGAAGGGAAGGGAAGCCACATTTCTGGGTGGGAAGAAAGGGCCTGGGACCAGTGTATCTTATTGCCTTTTCCTGCACTTGTCCAGAATCTGACCATGGTCTCTTTCCATGCTCAGTGTCTAAAAATCTCCTTCAAGCTTCCTGGCAAGGCAAACTGCCAGGCTCTTCTCTCAGACCGACATCTATACATCTAATAAGCATTCAAGTCATTCTGAAGCAGGCAGTCCATTTTTACTGAGAGCAACACTGTTCTTTAATGCACCAAGAGCATAATCACCCATTCTCTTCTGCCTCAGCATCTCCACTCAACCCTTCAGTCATTTATTCAGGGACAAACCTCTTCAGAACTCAGAGCCCTTTCATTCATCCTTCATCTTCACCTTCCGAGGCCTTTTTGCTTCCTATTCTCGATTCCCAGACCTCTAACCTATATCCCTTTGGGTCCAAGATTCTGCAAAAAAGTCACCAAACGCTTTATGTCATCTTACAAAAGTAGGATGTCTAACTTCTAAAGCATCTCAAAGCATTTTTGACTCCTTTTCTTTCTTATTCTTCCTCAGCAAGGCTCCTCCAGACAGTCTTAACTTTCTTCTCTGCTCCACTGGCCCCTCTCACAGAGCTTGGACATAACCCCCAGTGCTCCAACATAGAATTCAAGTTTGACCCTCCTCACTTTCCCTTTTGTTTCCTCGAACACCAATCAAATTCATTTGGGAAACAAAGGCTACCCTCTCTTCATCTCAGATGTCCAGTTATGTGTGGGCTTTGAAATATCTCTGGAAAAAAAAGTGATCTTTTGCCTTTAAAAGTTGATTCGTTGACCTAGACTTTAAATAGCTTCAGTTTGGAAACTCGCTCTACACATTTTCACTTTCTCTTGCATTTTAAACTTACCATTTCCACTCTGTCTTTCCTCTCACTTTTTTTTTTTTTTTTTTTGATGGGGGAAGAGGTAATTATGTTTATTTACCTATTTTTTAAATTTTTTCTTTGAGGGAGGTACTGGGGATTGAACCCAGGACCTCCTGCATTCTAAGCATGTACTCTATCACTTGAGCTATACCCTCTCCCCCTTTCTTCTCACTCTTAAAAACATGCTCATCACACCCTTAAAAATTATTTTTTTCTTCTGCTGACTGATCAAAGCTTTAATCCCATTGATTTCCTTCCATTCAATGCCAATTTTTAAAAATCTATACCTGCCTTCTTCACTTATTTTCCCACTCATTCTTTAATCCCCTGATCCAATCTCTCCACCACTACAATGCAACTCCTTTTATTGAGATTACCAATAACGACTTAAATGTTAAATGCAAAAATTTCATTGAAGAACTTATGCTATTTGAATATAATAGACTGAAACTTAGGTAATTGGAAACTGTCACCTCTCTTTGGCTTCTGTGACAAGACTGGGTCTCTTCCTTCCTCTCTGACTATCCTTTCTTGTGGTGGAGATTGCTGGAACTCCAGTATATCTATGTGCATCTCTTCTTCCTGGGCACACACTTACATCTCAATAGTCAGCCTCCCTGCAATGACATGTAACCATGTGACTGAGTTCCGGTACTGGAATGTGAATGGAAGTTACCTGAGCCACTTCTAGACCTGGTTGATAAAAGCCTCCCATACACAATTCTTACTTGCTTCTCTACTGAAAGTCAAATGGAAAGGTCTCTGATGAGGTAAAGGAAGGTGACTCACAAAAAGGAAGGAAAACTATCTCAATGACTGTGTCAAGCAGAAGCTCTCTATTGACTTGCATTGGATTGTATCATAAGCAAAAATTTAACACCTGTTGTGTTAAACCACCAATATTTTAAAACAGCATTCAGCCTAACCTGATTAATGCAACTATTTATTCTTTCCTCTGTGCTCACTCTGTAAACTTGGATTTTTCTTATGATCTTGTTTCCAGTTATCTCCTCAGTATTTTAATAGATTATCCTTGTAAAATTTTCTCTTTTCCTATGGTCCAGCCTCCTAGTCTAGCCCTACCTCTTTCACATCTGCATTTACCTCTGGCCACTGAATTTCAACATCTGGGTACCCTATGAGCACCTCAAATTCAGCTTGATCAAACATAAATAAATTATCATCTCTGCCAACCATTTCCCCCCAAAAAAGGGAAAAATACAAACTTAGATGGACAGATTGAGGAACAGACACATGGATAACTATAAAAGAAAGTAAGCACCAAAAAAAAAAAAAAAAAACCACACTGATTGTAGAATATAGGTGGTTGATAATACGGATAACATGTCATTCAACATTTTAGAATTAAAAAAAATAATAATTTCAAATATTTGAAATATTTCATAATAAATAGTAAAAATAATTTTGAAAAAGCTAAATCATTTGCTCTTATTATTTGTGGGTAATTGGTTATAATAAGGTGGCCAAGCAGTGCCTCACTTTCCCTGACCAGGGAGGGTCACCAGTGGCAGATCAGACTGTACTTTCTCCCTATTCTCAGCAGAAGCTCTTATTCAAAATGTGCCCCAGGGGATGCAGTAACGTGTGACTGAGTCCTGGCACTAGAATGTGAGTGGAAGTTGCCTGAGCCACTTCTCCCTTGGTAGGAAGAAGCTGATCTTTAACACTAGAGCTTGGTAGTCAAACAGGTTTTAGTAATACCATAGACTTCGTATTTTAGAGACTCAAAATGCATCAAGATTCTCACTGGGGTCCTGAATTTTTTTAAATAGTAAATTTGTTTGACCTCCTTCTCCCCATCTTCCAGATTTATTTGAACGTGAAATCATCTGTCATGTAATATCCATCAATATCTAGGCTGCGCTGTGGGAAGCGCCAATCTAAAGTTAAAACGGACTTCTCACCGTTCCCTAAACGTGAAATGTTTACTCTCGCCACCAGTCCCAAACAGTGCTGCCTCCTTTCCTTGGAACACGTGTGACTTCATCCCCACCTGGTCAATACATTCAGGTCTGTAATCAAGCCTTTAGATCCTGGGTCTGCCACTTCCTAGACTGTAATTCTAGAACAATTAATTAACCTTTCTGAGCTTCCTTCCTCATCTCTGAAAAAAGGAATAATAGTATCTACCTGCCTGGGTGGTAGTGAAGTTTAATAAGAAAATAGTCTTCAAAATGGCCAGTGTATAGTCAACAGTAAGCATGGTTCCATTTTCTTTTATTTCAAGGACATAGTGTCGTGAAGCATAAGTGAGATTGTAAAGCACACAGTGACTGTCCTGGTATGGGGAACACTTTTAAAAAGTGCATTTCCTTGGTGGTGGTGTGTCTTTCAGTAACTAAATGTACCTACAGGCATACTCTCCTACTAAATAAAATGTAAAATTTCAAAAAATAAAACTCTTCAATGAGTCTGCATTTTTCTTCTAATGCAAATCATTCACCATGGCTTATAAAGCCCTTTTTGATGTGGCAGGAGGATTACAGATGTGCTGAAATACAAATGGCCTCCTAACCTGGAGGACCTAATATCCAGGCTAGTGGTTTGAGCCAGAAATAGCCTCTTTTATTTGCTCTCAGGTGGCTGTGATGGATAATTTTATATCTCAACCTGGCCAGAAAACTGAATGCTGAGCTATTTGGTAAAATATCTTTCTAGGTGTTTCTGGGAGGGTGTTTTTGCATGAGATTAACATTTAAACCAGTGGGCTTTGAGTAAAGCAGATTACCTTTCACAAGGTGAGTGGGTCTCATTCAATCAGTTGAAGGCTTGACTTGATCAGAAGGATTAGCTTCTTCCTAACAAGGGAGAATTCTCCAGCAGACTTCCTCTGGACTTCATTGCTCTACCAGCTTTTACTGGTTATGTAGAAGACTGCCGTCAGATTCAAGCTGGAACATTGACTCCCCTAGGTCTCCTCCCTGCCAGCCTTCAGAATGGAACAGCGGCATATCAGCTCTCCTAGGTTTCTAGCCTGCTGGTCCACCCTGCAAGTTTGGACTTGCCAGCCTCCATAATTGCTTAAGCCAATTCCTCATAATATATT
Organism: Camelus ferus; assembly: GCF_009834535.1. Classification (NCBI taxonomy): domain Eukaryota; kingdom Metazoa; phylum Chordata; class Mammalia; order Artiodactyla; family Camelidae; genus Camelus; species Camelus ferus. The sequence goes on from NC_045719.1 coordinate 23,295,669, forward strand.
TTTCTATATGTATATCTATGTTTATACCTATATCTACATCCTGATGGCTCTGTTTCTCTGAAAAGCCCTGAGTAATACAGTGGCACATAAATGTTATCATTTTCTGTGATTTCCACTAAGTAAAGAAGTTTTGGTAGCAATACTGGTTCTCGTTCTCAAATTCACTGTAGCAGACCTTCTTCTAGATCTTCGAGCTCTTGTTCCCTCTGCCTGAGAATAGATTTTCTTTTCCTAATTTCTTCATGGCTGTCTAACGTCTACTCAGTCATCGGGTCTCATCTTTAGCACTGTTTCTTCTCATAGGCTTTCCCACGTGCCCCCTGTGCAGCCCCCCAAAACTGCATGAGGTGCCTCATTCATCAGCTCCCTAATGTCCTGTGCTTGACTCTGTCTCGGTTATTACTCCAGGGTTCTATAACTGTCTGGTTACTGATCCACCTCTCCACTAGATCCAAAGAGACCTGAGTGAATAAGCCACTTGATCCGTTTCATGTTATAGCCCTGACACTTAGGCTGGTACCTACCTGATGAGGTCCTCAAACAAAATTTGTTACATGAACAAATAAATAGAAAATAAATCCACAATTTCAAGAAGGAAAAAAAAAAAAAAGAGTTACAACTCAAAGGAATCCAGAAATACTACAACCCAAGAAAATTCAAGTGAAATGGATTCCAGGAGAGAAGCAGCAGCAAGACTTCTTCAGAAATACTATTAAAATGGAATAGATTGTTTTCCTCATTTTAGCATCTGGAAGGACCATGGACATGGATGTGCTTTCTGTGTACTTAACATAGTAATCAACTTGGGAGTCCTTCTACATCAGAGCTCACAAATATTTTCTCTACAGGACCTAGATAGTAAACAATTTAGGCCATGTTGTTACAGCTATTCAATCCTGCCATTGTAGCACAAAATAATCCACAGACAATGCATAAGAACATGAGCATGTGTGTGTTCCAATAAAACTTTATTTAAAGATACTGATGATGGGTCAGATTTGGCTCGCAGGCTATAATTTTCCTACCCCTGTTCTGGATGAAAGATTCTCAGCCCATGAATGGGAAGGACTGTTTATATTGCTCCTTCATAAGCATTATCATCAAGCCCAAAACAGTTTCTATAATCATTATTTTCAGGGGGCCTGAATTGATATTACCCTAGAGCTCATTTCCAAGTAGTAAATGTCATTTGGAGAATTCTTCCTTCCAGGCATAGAAGGCCAAATTGTTCCCTGTGCACACGGTAACTCTCAGAGAAAGCAAAGCAGGGAACTGACCAACTCTGCCTTGGTCCTACAGTGGGGATCTTAGACCTGGACCTTCTCTGTCTCGAGTTCACCCTGAGGCCCTAGGATGAAGTTCTGTCGATAAGAAAATGAGTGTGAGGTAGGAACTGTCCTACCACGTGGGGACCCCTCAGCATGATAAAGGATATAAAAAAAATCTGGCAGTTAGGAGAGAGATTTCTTTGGAGAGCATTTCCCCTTCATAACAAAGGGGGAGACTTGCTACCTTCTAAACCCAATCCCAGTGTGTGTGCGTGTGTGTGCACTTGTGTGTGTGTGTGTGTGTGTGTGTGTGGTGGAGGAAAGGGAGATTTCAAAAGGAACACTCAGAAAGCTCCGAAAGTTATTTCCTGCATTGAGGAGACACAGAAGTTATAGTGCAGATCTTATATTAGCCCTCAAATCTAACCACTCATTTGAGGTTTTTACTTCTTCCCATGAAGCTCCTGTGCCACATAAAAATATTAACGTCGATACAATTTGTATGTTTTTTCTTCTGTCAATCTGTCTTTCATCCATTCAATTCAAAGACGCCAGTCACAGAACCTAAGAGGGTAGAGGAAAATCGCCCATACACCGTCAAGGCACAAGAGCCAAAGTCCACTTGAAGTCAGATGAAGGTCCCACTCCTGAGGGAGCTGGTATGAAATCCTCTTTGGATCTTGTCCATGGACTCTTTGAGCAGGTGATGGAGAAGCAGCAGAAAGCAGCTGGAGGTAGACCACAGACATTCAAGACTGAGCAAGGAGAGCTGTAGTAGAGAAGATTCTTTCAGGAAACAAGCAAAGATTCCATGCAGGTGTCACAAGAGAAGACAACAGACAGTGTTACTGATCTACACGACCCAGAGAGGATGCAACCTGGCCAGGCAAGCTGGGCACCCTTTACTCCCCCATTGAGCCCTCAAAACACACAGACTTAGAGAGACCTTGATGGGGGCAAGGGGCAACTAGCAAGAAAGGCAGGAGGTGAACCTGAAAAAGAAGATGGAGACTCCATTTGTGCTCTCTTATTCAGACTGAATCTGTTCTGAAGGGGGGAAGGAAATATTTAACCCCATGTCAAGTCTAAGCTTAAATTCTTACCCTTGACTGTGAACAGGCTAACTGCTGCTTTGAGAGTCTACTTATGACTTAGAGTGTTGACAGGACCTAAGAATAATGAGACAAAGTCGTGGCATCTGCTGGAGTTTGTATTCTGGAGTGGGGGAAGTTGCCTCCACTGAGGGCCTGAATCAAGTTTCAGAGAAAGTGGAGGAGATTTTAAAAACTAGCTTTTGATCACAATCTCTGTATTACTGCTTACAATTACACATTTCTTTGAAGAAAAATTAATCATCAAATAGATGAATTTCTTTATCACTGCGTTTATCAACATGAGTTGAGCATCTAGTCTTTGCCATACTGTGTTAGGTGCCGTGAGAATATTAAGACTTGTCTGTGACCCCACCTTCAACAAATTAATGACAAAGCAGAGCTGGCTAAATAGTTCAGTAAAAAGTGTCATAAGAAATGGTTCTTTCCCTCCAGTCCTGAAATTTTTGAGGGTCACTAATGTGTTTTTTTTTTTTTTCCATCTCCAGCTAGATCACTGACTAGGAGCACCTAACAGGCAGTCAAAGAACACTTGGGAAATGAATAAATAAGTGTTATGTCATACAAGAGAGTCTAAGATTGTTTAAAATACAAGGCAATTGCAATTCTGGAGTTTTACAGTGTAGTTCCTAAAAACAGATGTTTGGTTTCAATGACATGTGATTTTTATTTCTAACTTGTAGATAATGGACCAAAGAAACCTTGGGATTTTGCATGATAAAAGCTCATATTAACAGACATTTACACAAAATTGGCCCTTTAACAAAAGATTTTTTTTAAGTCCTAAAATATTATCTTTCTCATTTTGCTTTTTAAAGGAAAGGGGTGGTTATGAATTGCTTTTCATTAAAGAATTACCATTTATCTTATCACAAAATTTATTCTGTTTTCATATGTTTTATATTTCTTTATTGCTGGAGAAAGAACTTAGAAACTTGACTGTGTGAAAATGGCTGTTGATTTTTCCATTTAAATGATTGTATACTTCCTCCAGAGTTTCTGATGGTTTTCATAGCTTGATGTTAGAAAAACATGCTGATGTCAAGGGTCTTGGTGAAGCTGATTACTCTGATGCTGCTGTTCGCTAGGTAAAGTCCGACAGCAGTTCAGCCCAGGCATCTTGCTGCTCCTTTACAAGCGCATCACTACAGCTCCTGAAATGTAACCCAATTTGCCATCTTAGAAGAGGCCCTGGGAAGAGAACTCATCATAAAAAATACAAAAGTGGGTCCAGTAAAGAGCACAAGAGAAACAATCCTGCCCCAAACACCTCTTTACAAGACAGGGTGAAAAATGTGAGCTCTGGCCTGACTGCTACTCTGAGGAAAGGGGGAAAAGGTCTGAAGATAAACACACAGGCACACACCCATTTAGATGCAGCTGGGAAAACGAAGTCAGGGTTAGAAGGCCTGACTCCAAAGAAAATAGGTTTTTAAAACTTCCCTGGGGAATCTCTCATCTGTGCTCAGGGCTGAGCTGTGGATCTCATATATCTGCCTCTTTCCCAGTTAACAGATACTGGGCACAGGGCAACAAGGAAGAGCTCCCACTTCTGTCTCCAGAGAACCCAGGATCGTGTGGATGTCAGGTCCCAGCTGACCCAGGCCATGGCCACCAGTTGCTTTCCTAGTGAAAAAGAACAGATTCATCCGGTGATGCAGGGCTGCCCCATTAAGCAGGAATGCATTCTCCACTGGCCGGTGCTTCTCTGCTGATGACAGATTCAGAGGCTCAGTTTACATACAATGGCAATTCTAAGGTGCAATTACACCTTAAAACTTAGTTTTGTTTATAAAAGATACACATACATAATAATACTGAGCTATTAAGGACTTCACCCTTTACTAGGGACAGTTCTAAGTACTTTTCACTAGCCTGTTTCATTCTCACAACGACTCTACAAAGTAGAGACTCTTACTGTCTTCCCATTTGTTGGGTGAGGGAGCAGAGAGGCCAGAGATTTAACATATGGTCCAAGGTCATAAAGCTAGGAAGTGGAAGAGCCAACATTTAAACTCCGGTGTTCTGGCCCCAGAATCCATCCTTTTATTCTTTATGTTTAATATAATTAGTCACAGAATTAACATCAGGTTCTTATCAATGATGGTAACAAGGTTTAAAGACATAACGGTCAGCAGCATAATGAGCATGTCCTACTTTATTGGTCTGGGATGTGAATTAAATCACATATCTTTTAATTGCCAAATAACTGAACTCAGTATTCCTATCAGGAAAAATAATATTCCTTTTATCCTCATGTCAGCCCCATTTTTCGAGATGCATATTCATACAGTTCAGCCTTGATCAGGATTTAAGCAGAAATCAGGGGTTCTACCTGGAAACTCAAGGCCACTAAAACCCCCGTAGGAGCTGATTTCTTCAAAACGAGGCTCTCAGCTTGCCCTATTTTTCATAACCATGGAAGAATCTGCACAGTCATAACTAAAGAAATTTGACCAGTGACAAGGACTCCACTCTGGAGGTACCTAGAGGAAACCAACAGGGACCAAGCAGGGGGAGAATTGGAAAGTCCTCTGTCATTGCCCTGAGCATCCCTGATAAAGCAGGGTGGCCTCAGGCACAGTCCTGCTGTGCTCACACCTCGACTGGAGTCTCCATCTCTCAGGGAGTAGAGTGGTAGCAAGGAGAAGACTTGGTCCCTAGATTGCACCACACCAACTTCTTCCCACGCTTCTGCTTTTCCTACAGTACTTCATTTAGCATTTATATTCACTGACAGTAATGACAAAGTGCATCCATAATACCAAGTGGCTGGGTTAAGAGAATCAGCAATTCCTCATGATTATCAGGCTTGGATGTACAGCTCAGGTCAACAATTCAAGTGACTCAATCATCTGCTGTTAAGTTCTCTTATGAGAAAGTGCCATGGAGATCAGTGTCTTTTACTGCTCACTGAATTCACTTAAGACCACGTCAATCTTGAGATAAGTTCTATTAATCATAAAGCTCAAAAAGGAAAGGAATGGCGGTCTGGAGCCTTTTTGACTCGAGAGGTTCCCTGAGTCCCACGCTGTTAGCTCTTCCTTTCCCAGAATCCTTAGATGTCTGCATACCGGCGTGTTAGAGGGGAGAGATTGTCAGAGCACACACATGCTCTCCTTTGACATCAATCTTCTCTATGACCACAGATAATTACTTTAGGGAACATGAATTTTTTTTTTTTTTAGAATATAGGGTGGGTTTTGAATTTTGCTTTAAGAAGCAAATAAAAAATATCAGCTATGGCTAAAGGGGTAAAATGTTTTAGGATCCACTGTTAGGTGAAGAGAGAATGAGGTGGCTATGTGATGAGCTGGATTTAGACACAGTGAACAGGGAACCTGTAGTCATGAATGCCTTGACTTTACTTGGTTTTCCCAACGAGTAAAAAAGATTTCAAAATGTACATTTTCCTCTGCAGATCCCTTCAAGCCACCCTCTGCTTTCCCTACTTTCTCAAGGGAGAAGGGCATTGTTTGTTTCAGATCAATATTTAGAAATCTTAGACTGAAAAAGAACTTGAGCAATTGTTTGATATTTCTCATGTGAAATCTAAGTCCCAGATGAGTTACTATGATCTGTGTTCTGTGCCCAGATGGGAAGAGAAAGAACAGTGTGAGAATCCAGGTCTCCAGAATCAGCACTCAGGGCTCTCCCATGCCCAGCACACTGCTCATTCAGTTGCATTGATTTAATTTGTGCTGGTGATGTGACCAAGTGGACTACAAGGAGATCTCCCGTTGTTAGCTATGAGGATGATCTTCCCCTCCGCAGGCTGTGGCTGGGGAAGTGTGATGCTTCCAAGAGGTCAGGGTGTTCCTGAAACATGAGTTCATGTTCCATGATGACTCATAGAAGACAGTGCATTTGGAAAGAGTAACTGAAGGGCTTGATGGCATGTTTGATCTAGTCATGTTACATTTGAGCCATATATACACATTAGTACATATTAAACTCCCGTCCATACGAGGTCAGGAGACTTAGCCTGGTTCTCTTCAGTAGAGACAAGAGACAAGCCTTTTTGTGTACATGCTGTAGTGCGGTAGTTACAATTTGAACATGGTGATTTTGTTTCAAAGTCAGGTTCTTCCTCTTGAACAAGCTATACAACCGACTAGACCCTCAAGTTCTACAATCAGGATGATGGATAATAAAATATGACTGGTATATTATGAGGATAAGAAAGTCTGACACACAGTAGAAATGGACTGTAATTATCACAATCTCCATTTCAGACCTCGGGGGTTTCCAGTCCAATATGTGGAGCTTAGAAGTCATCCTCCTGTCCTCACAGCAAGAAAAAAGCTGAAAAAACTGAAAATCAACAACTCTTCTTAAATCCTTCAGAGAATTGAGGGCACGGGGCAAACTGCTACTCTGGAAACAAGAGACAGACAGGAAGACACAGAAAATCACAGCCGACAAGGAGAGAAGCCCACAGGCATAGCCAGTATTCTTAGGAGCAGTTTAAATTGTAATTGAAGAACTGCTAGACGCTTAGTGTAGACGACTGTGAGAATTAAGAACTCTAAGGGGACACGGTACTGAGGGAGGGCACGCTTGTGAATGTTACCTCTAGAAACCCTGTCAAACTCTCATTGTGGAGCACACCCTCATGCTTCTAGTGGGAAGGAGAGGAGAAATAACCATTTTGAAATATACCCAGAGCACTCTGTTCTCAACTAGTACTGCCCTCGAGAGAAACTATTGTACCAGAGCTTAAAGAAATAGGATTTTACCAAGCCTAACAATCCTGGGGGAAAGAAAATATTGCACTTCCAGGCCCTAAAGGTTAAAGATCTTCCTAGTGAGGGAGGGAAAGAGGCAACTCCAACCCCCTCCAGCCTTTGGCATAGAGGAAGAAATTCCCCAACGCGGGCTCAGTGGAAAACTGAAAACTAACCATGAGAATGTAGAATGTTTCCTCTTTCCTAAAATCTTAAACAACTTCAATCGGGGTCCTGTATAATAACAGGGCATTACAGGGGGTTACAAGGTGCTGGATCCTATTTAAAGGATCTTTAGGAAAACCCCAAAACAAAGATGAAAACAAGGACAGTAGAGAAAATTTTATCCTCTGACACCTTAACTACAGTGGACAGTAAACACTGGAAACTCCCAGCCACATAAACATGAAAGCTCACACTGAAGGTATACCTAACTAATCTCCAATTCAGATTTAAATTTAGTATGCCTTTTCCTGCTACCCATCTATAGTCAGTCAGTTGAATAGTGTCTCCCCAAAATCCATGTCCACTCAGAACCTCAAAATATGACCTTATTTGGAAACAGAGTCTTTGTTAACATAGTTAAAATGAAGTCACACTTTAGGGTGGGCCCTAAATTCAATGACTGGTGTCCTCTCAAAAAGAGAAAGAGATGTTGAGAAATACACAGAGAAGGAGAAACATGCAAGGAAGGAGGCCATGTGATGATGAAGGCTGAGATTGAGTCTATAAACTGAGAAACACCAGGGGTTGTTGAGAGTCACCAGAAGTTAGGAAGAAGCAATAGGCAAAATTCTTCCCTAGATTCTTCAGAGAGAGCAAGGTGATGCTGAAAACTTGATTTTGGACTTCCAGCCTTCAGAACTGTGAGAGAATTAATTTCTGATGTTTTAAATCACCTGGATTATAGTACTTTGTTACTACATCCCCAGGAAATTAATAAACCATCCAATTAAGAATGCCACTATAATCATACTAATAGAATTACTCAAACTTAGAATGATTTTCCCAGTGGTGAAAATGTGGATTCAGGAGATGCCTGGAAGAAATTAGAAATCCTCATTCATATATATTACTTATTCATTACATTTTTATTGAGCATTGTAGGGATGATTTCTTAAAGTTTTATTTATAATGTCCATAATTTGGAGAATAAGATGGAATTAGAGAAAAATGTAAGAGTTGGAGGATTTTTCACAGACTCTTCATAGGACTATCTATTTCCCAGTTGAGATGAGCAGCAGTGGGAAGATAAAGGAGAAGCAAAAGTCATACGGATGAGGTTTTGGTTCATCTCTTGACTGTGATTTGTTTACAGACATGCAAAAAAAGAAAAAAAAAAAGAAAAAAAAAACAAAGAAAAAATTAATACCAACTAGGGTGACCCAGTTTGAAGAATGTTTTGATTATTACATGTTAAAAATCCTGACTCTCTAAACACTGTAAAGAAATTGAGCTAAAAAATAGACTACTATTCTAATTGAGCTTTAGGGGGAATTATGCCAATTAAAAATTACCTCTACCCTTTTGGCAGCCCTGGCAGGGAAACCTTACTGAATGGATGTGGGAGGTGGAAAACATAAGCATTAGTTTGTACCAAGTGATTGGGGTATCATATTGCCCACCTTGCTTATAAAAACGATGCATTGACATTTGGTTAGATTCCCTGTACCAGCAAGGCAAGCTACTGAAAACAGGGGCTTACAGGCAGCTAAACTGTGTTCTGAGAGACGTCATTAAGGATGCATCTGTTACCAGACACATCCATCCTAAGCAAGAAGGTCTCACCTGGGAGCGTATTGTTTCTTCCTAAGTGTACAAGGATCTGCAGTCAATTAACACCAATTTCATCTTTATCTTGACCGTGACACCCATTTTTTCTCTTTGTGTTCATTTTTAACAGCATTCAATTTGGTCAAATCAAGAAACTTGGAGAGGTTTTGTAAAAGTGAATTTTCAAACCAGTGCAGAAATCATTCTGTAAGCAGAATTCAACAAGGTACTTGGTACAGATATGGGCACTGGTGATTGAGAGGTGAAAGAAAAAAGAAAAGCATTCTAATTGAGGCAGTTTCCTTGAAGAGATGCTTCACTGTATTTAGACTGGGCTAGTCCTAAGGCAGACTGCATGGCCAAGGCCTGGTGGGGGCATGGGGGGAACGGTCCCATGTAGGGTCACAGCCCCTAAAAACAAAGACACTAAGAGTCCTTCCACTGTCTCCAGGAACCTCTTTTCTCCACTCGTGTTTATGAAGATCCACATTTGGTTCACTGTGTCACTCTGTGCCCTCCACTGTCTGTAATGAGTGAAAAGAGCAGTGTCTTTGGAGCTAGACAGAGCTTGGCTATGTTAAACCTGATACTGTAGCTCAGTGGTGACAACTGGGCTCCGAACTTGACTGTCGGAATTCAAGTTCTGGCCCAGTCACTGCCAGCTTCCGAGGCTTGGGCGTGCTACTGCTGTTACCAGTCATTCATCCCCTCACTGCAAAATAAGAAGAATAGTGATTTTCTCAGAGTTTGGGGGAAGATTAATGCATCTACATATAAAAGACGCTTAAGACAGTGTTTGGCTCATAGTAAGCACTCAATAAATATAAATGATCGTGATTAAGAAGAAGAAGAAGATGATGAGTTTCTTTTAAGCTGAGTCATTAAGACAATTCATTAAATTCTTTCAGATTCAGCTCCTTTAGCTGTAAAATGGGAGATAACACCATTTATTCCAAAAAAAAAAGAAATAGTCTTTAGGATACCATGAAGCAAAATATGTGAAAGCTTTCTAAAATAAAAGCAGCTTTTTGAAAGAAAAAATTGCTATTGTATCATGTTTTCTTCTTCCCCCTGGGGTCGCGAGCCCCTTTGACAATCTGCAGCCAGGAACCTCCTTTGAAGGTGGGCAGCTGCCATTCATTTGCAGCAGAATGCTACAAAGCAGGCCCCAAATTGCAAGGCCTGCTGATCTTTCAAGAGAAAATGGACATACACATTTTTGTACGACTCTCCTCCACTTCCATTCCACCCCTCCCCCCCAGTTTTAAATGTTGGTAACCAAGTCAGATTGAAGAACAAACAAAACTAATTTTGATGCTGCCAACAAGAGCCCATGGAGCTCTGGTATACCTCTCTGTTTAAAATAAATTGTTGCTAGTCCATAATTAGACACATTGTAGGTACTTCTCTTCTGCAAATATGCAAAGAAGGTACAAATAGAAGGCAGGTGTAAGATTCTAGCTCCTGAGTCAAGTGAGCACATGGGATGCAACTTTGTATACTAGGGCCAATGCATGCATTCCCTGGTACACAGTAGGCAATAAATATTTATTGAAAGTATAAAATTAAATCTGTACACTATAATACCAGAAATATACAAGTTAAAGAATAGCAATTGAGAACATATTAGGGACTAGGACCAACTGAAATATTCTAAAGGCAATCCTGACTTTTTTTCCCCTTCATTCATTCACTAAGAATAACATTCACTAGCTATTCACTATGTGCTAAAAAAATATTTCACTAAGTTGTATTCAGCACATACAAGGGGCTGATGTGGTTGTAAAGGAGAGAGCTGGAAAAACATCAGTGCCTGGTAGACAGTTGAAATAATTTTCTTGTTTTCTCTAGACAATACAAGAAGCCATCTGGGAAGTTTTGAGCAAAGGGTTGACCTGATTAGGCAAGTCTTAGGAGAGGCACATTGACTCTTGTTGAGAACAGAGCAAGGGGGAAAGCAGAGCACAAAGGTAGGACGGTTTGCAGTAACGCCTGCAAGAGATGATGGAGGCTTGGGCTAAGGTGGTCACAGCCGAGGCGGTGAGACATTGATGGGTTTTTGGATTTACTCTTAAATTACAGTCAGTGGTATTTGCTACTAAATTAAAAGTGGAGAGTGAGAGAAGGGAAACATTCAAGGAAGCCAAGATTTTTTTTCTCATTTGAGTAGTTGGAGAGCTAGAATTCCCATTTACTGAGATGGAAAGGGTGGCAGGAAAAGCAAGATTGAGGGGTTAAATCAGTTTCAACAAGTAAACTCGATATGCCTGTTTGTTATCCAAGTGGTGATGTCGAGTAGGCAGATGGATATATGAGTCTGGAGTTCAAGTAAAAGGTCTAGGCTGTAGATATTAATTTGAGAGTTGTCATCATATAGATGCCATGTAAAGCCATGAAGCTGAATGACATCATCGGGCAGTGAGTATAAATGCAAAAAGAAGAGATTCGAGCACAAGCCTTGTCTCTCCTCCCCCACCAAGTTGTTTCATGTTGATTCTTGTGCTGCAGTATAATAGCAATAAATAAGCATTTTATACTTTCGCAGTCTTTTGTGTGTCCGAAGAGAATATTTTAATGTAAGATGTAAGCAATTTGGTGACACAGCATTCCTCAGTCTAAAGCAAATGTTACAGGGCTAAGGCATCTGGAGAAAAGATGAAAGAAAGCTTGCTTATTTTAGAATAAATTTATTTTCCTGTCTCCCCTTGACACACAAATGGAGAACTGGGAGTAATATTTTTTCTAACCATTCTTAATCTCTGAAACTGTAAGCCATTAGCATTGTACTTGAATATAAAGTGGATGCTTTCTGAATTACAGTGGTCTTTTAAGAACTTTGGAGAAAATTATGGCAGCTTTCCATGTCTTTAATCTTCCTGTCACAAAAGTATGTTAGACCTGGATCTTGACTATGATAAATCTCAAACAGAAAAATCAAATTTCACTATCAGTCAGTTAAAAGCTAGGTCCTTGTTTTGTGTTCATTTCAATCGGGTTATTAACACAATAACAAAGTTATCTGAATGAACTTTATTCTATCTGTTTTCAGCTCTATGGACAACTATAGACAAAATAATTAAATTTCTTGTGGAAATTAGCAATTTCTCATAGCATCCAAAGAGGTAGTCCTTAAGTCAGCACCCTTGACATTCTGTTTGACTTTTTTCTAATTTTTATTTGTAATGGTTTTAATGTAATGAGGGATTTTAATGATTACTCTTAAAGCAGATTAAATAAGAAATGTAAAATCCAAAACACAAAGCTATCCAAACTACAGAAACAAAATGTTTTCAGCATGCTAAAAAAGGAAAGCGTTGAAAATTTAATATGAAAGATTTTATGTGATTTGATAAAAACTAACTGAGCAGTATCTTAGTACTATATAATACCCAGAACATGGAGTGAGAAAGAGAAAAAATCTATGGCTCTATCTACTCTCCTTTAGTTACCCTCATGAAGTAAATGTGGTTCTCAATCCACTTGATAAAATCTCCTAGAAAGAAACCAGTGTTGATCAGAAATGTTCCCTAAATCATGTAAGCAGTTAAAATATACTACAGGAAGGTAATGAGAGAGAGATGAAGCGCTAACAAGATGAGGTTTTTATAGGCGCTGCAAAGGGGATCATTTGAAATATGGTGACTAAGTCCATTTTAAAGTCAGAAATACATTAACTTCTAGCCCTAGGAACTCACGGGAACCAAAGTGTTTACACTGGGTGTCCACACCATCCCTCATTTCCTTCTCACACCAGCCTCTGCCAAGGTTGGGGGAGGAGGCCGGCCTGTCAACAAAGCCATCTTTTCATTTCTTGAGCCTTCAGTAAAGAGAGAGAGCAGGGCAGAGTTTGAGATTTCGGGTTGTCAGTCCCACCTCACCTCTCCAAAACAGAATAAAAATAGTTACTTTGTTTATCTTTCATTAGCGTCATACTCCCTTTTACTCACACTTAATCAAGGTCCTTTTTGGACTTAGGGATGGAGAAGGGCTTGAACGTTACCCTTCTCTTGTGTGTGATGTGCTCTGAACTCCAGTCAACAGGGCCTGTTGATTTATGTGAACTATTTTAAGTCAACATTGGTGGGTTGGGGGCCTCCTAGCTCTCCTACTGACCAATCCTCCGATTTGCAGGCTTGTTACTATGTCTGTACACCAGGAGCTTATTCTTTTTTTTTTTTTTAATTGAAGTATAGTCAGTTACAATGTGTCAATTTCTGGTGTGCAGAATAACATCCCAGTCATATATATATATATATTTGTTTTCATGTTCTTTTTCATTAAAGGTTATTACGAGGTATTGAATATAGTTCCCAGTGCTATACAGAAGAAATTTATTTTTTAAATCTAGTTTTATATATAGTGGCAATCATTTGTAAATCTCAAATCAGGAACTTACTTCTTTTAGCACTTTCTTTTCGAAGGTAGGCATTTTTATAAAATCCATTTTTACTAAGAATGTGATTCACAGATTCTCTTCTGTGACTTCTTTCATAAGAGAATGTTTTGTTATTTTTCAGCAACATGATTCCAGAGTGAAAAATAATAATAGCCTTTTTCTTAGGGAAGCTCATCTGTGTGCTGCCAGAAGGTTCCTTGCAATGGTCAGGCTGCAACTGCTTCATTTTCTTATTGTGATAATAAAAGCAGATGCTCTGAGCTTGCACAAACCGGGGTTCAAATCCCACCCATGCCACATCCTTACTTGGTCCATTACTTCAATTCCTGGAGCCTCAGTGTTCATTCCAAAACATTAAAAAAAAATTAAATTTATTGGGGAGAGTTGTGATGAGGGTTAGATTTGATGACAAGTGTAAAGCAAGTTTGCACAAGCGCTGGAACATTACATGCCCTCTCCTGGTATCATTCCTTCGAATCATTCTTCATTGATTGTATCATAGACATCATGCCCATGAACAAATACTTAAAGGAAAATGTGCTCCGCCAATAATAGAGCTAGCCATGCTACAGACAATGCTAAAGATTTTACATAGATCATCTCCTTTATTACTACCAAATCCTGCCAAGAAAATAAGAGCAGTCTCACTTTCAGAACAGAAAACTGAGGCTAAGAATGTTTAAATAACTTGCCACATTCAGAAAGCTGCCTAGTAAGACACGTCTTTGAAGACCTTACAATCCAATACAGAGGGACGGCAGCTCTGTCAGCTGCACCCACATCGCAGCACTAAGGGCCATGCCTTTGGGAAGGGTTTAATTCTGGTCTTCACGGTTCTGAAACATGGCCCCAACTCCACTGTGCTTAATTAACTTCTATTCACTTTGGCAGTATCAATGATGAAAGTGCGATTAGACCATGATTTTGTAAAAATTGAGAGTATCCAGTGATTCCCAACTCCAGTTTCAAGGCAGACTTGTTGGGTTGCAGGCGTGACTAAACTGATACAACCTGATTCTAGTACAAATTCTGTTTGTTGACATTCATTTACTCCAAAAATGATGAATTTTAGAAGACTCTCACTCACTGTGTTCCCATAGGCATTTCTGAGTGGGATCAGATCGGGGAGAGGGCAGCCTCCGTACTTCCTCTGAACCCTTGAGTCTCATGGGCAAAGTGGATAACCCCGGCCTCCCATGGACAGTAGCAGCCCTCAGCTTGCTGTTGAAGAAAGGAAGTTTGAAAACTACTGTCTGCCGTGTAAACTGAAGGCAGGGATTTTCTCTGTTCTCCTGAGTGATCCTCCTCTTGGATGTCTATTGAGCCAATTCTTGAAAGAAATCTAAGATTAACTTGAAAATAAGACATGATAGAATTCCTTCTAAAGCCTCTATGGTAATTACTTTTTCATGTTTTTAACTTGACTAGAGTTTTTACCACTGGCTTTCTTGGGTCTCCAGCTTGCAGATTGCAGATCATGGGACATTCTTTACCTCCATAGTTGGATGAGCCAACTTCTTATTAAAAATAAATCTCATTCATATATATATGAATATATATATATATACACTACTAATTCTGGAAGACTTCAGCGAGTGGATGGTATGAACTAAATTGGATTTCTTTTCTCCAAATGTTACTTAGTCTAAATTTGTTCTGCTTGTCCCACAACTGGCCAATAAATCAGGGGACAAGGTGTTGGGGCAAGGATTAATGACTTTATTCAGAAAGCCAGCATACCAAGAAGACGGGGGGCTAATGTCTCAGATAATCATCTTAACCTAAGTCAGAATTCAGACTCCTTTTATACTAAAAAGGGGAAGGGGTGTGGTTGGTTGTCGCAAACCTCTTGGCATCAGAATCCTTTGTTTTTGCAGCTGTCCACGTAGGTCGAGTCATGATGTTCCTGTAAACCTCCAACAAGACAAATGTTATTCTTTGTTCTGCAACTTTTTATTTCTATGCGTGGGAAAGTGTTATACCCTTAAAGGTCAGAAGTTAAGAATGGCTATCCTGTATATTTCAGGCTATAGGCAATATTGTTTTTTACAAAAGGTGCAAAACCAGTATGACTAAGCTTAGGAAACAGAGCACAGAGTTGGAGCTAAAGAAACAGATCCAATATAGTCAGATTTATTCTTCCCTATTACAGAAACACCTACTCTGGGCAGTTCCTAGAGAAAAACCTTCTGGGGTGTCACCAAATAAATGGCTTTCCTTTTCATGGCACTGGATAGCTTGTTCCATACCACTGGCCATGAACGTTTGCCAGGCTTGCCACAGGGAGGCAAACACAGTGACAGGGCAAGCAAAATGAGCACAGGGCAGGTTCCATAAATTTCTTATTGGCTTTATGTTTTTTTTAAGTCATCATCACCTAGTTTTCAATAACATTTTAAAAATGAGTTTCAAAGCTAGCATAATGTTAGTAAACATATTTATAACCATTCAGAACTAAAATAAGGTGAAATTTGCAAGTCATCAAATGAATAAAAATCATGTATGCTTTTTTATCTTTTTATTTTTAAACAGCTGCGGTTTCCAAATAACCTTCTCGACAGGTCAAGTGACCAAAATTTAGAATCTCAGAGAGGAACAGACACATAATCACACTGATGATTTTAATGAGGAAAATCGTCAGTTAGAAAATGACACAGGGAACACTTAACAAGATCAGATTTTCCTCGACATGCTGCAACCTTTCCTAAATAAAATTATTACGCCATGTCCAATTCATCTCTCATTCCTCACAGTTTTAAATGCTTGAGACAGGATCACATTGTATTCTTCCTGCCAAATCAGCTTTTGGATTGACCTCTTCCAATTTGCATTCATAGTCATCCTATTTTAAATGAAATGGTGGCCCTGGATCCCTAGTGCTACCCTGATGTCTGCTCTCACCTGTGCATTTCACTCATGCTTTCTGATTTTTCTAGATTTCTTGCTCTTCAAATGTGAAGGTACCAGCACCTTGAAATTCTTCCAGATAATATCATGGGAGCTGATCATCGTAGTTTTCTCTCAGTACGTTTGGAGGAAAATTATTTTTAAATGCACTGAGGGCAGACTCAAGTTCTGGCTACAGACTAACACTGAGAATTAAAACTTGAGTCTTGTGGTTGGAAAGGTATATCTTTGGAGCAGCTTACCTCCAGACTTCCAGATGGCATGTTGGCAAAGAGGAGACCAGACTCACTCTACACCAGTGCTGGGTCCAGTGAACATACTAAACACTCACTGAGGGCTGTGTATTTTTTTTTAATGTAGTTAGGAAGTTTATAATCTACCATTAAAAAAAAAAAACAGCTTAGCACAGTGTATCATTGGAAATAACTACTGTTTTCAGGTCAACTAAATGCCCTATACCTTTTTTGGTGTCAGATATTCCAACTTTACTTGAGCCAAAAATTGTTTTCTTTCTTTTTTCCATGAAAAGTGTGTTCCTAGGAAATCTTCACTTTGTGTCCATAACATAGCATCTATTAGAGTCTTAAAAGACATCTCAAAAGATTAATCAAAAAGAAAATAGACTTTAGTTTTGAGTTATTGACTACTATACATTGTATTTAATTTTTAATTCTATCTTCATTCTTCTTTCCACCCCCTTACCCTTTCTCATCATTCTTCTCCTCTTATTCCATTCATTTTTAATCTCTCTATGTGGGAACACCAATGGGAAAGGACCATCATGGAGACAAGAAATGAGTTAAATGTCAACCAATTCTTGTCACACCTGCAAATTTGGAGTCTTTCTTCTTCCCTTCTTTCCTACCCCTCTTTATTCTCCTTCTTTTGTTTTGTTTACAGTAAGGAGAGGTGAAGCTCAAAAGTCGGTGGTGAGGGGGGGTCTATATAAAAGTGGTATCTGTGGATTTCAGTATTTTATTATTCACCAACAAAACAAAACAAAAACAAAGAAAGAAGCAAACAAAATGGAGCTTAAGAATCAGATTAGCTTAAAAATTCAAATCAAATGGTTCAAGAAGTCATGTTGATATTTGAATCTTACCTCTGTTGCTGACTGAGTAAAATTACATAATTTCTCTGAACCTCAGTTACCTCCTTTACAAAATTCAAAAATACACACCTTCCTTGAATGTTTTTTATGGAGATTAAATAGGAGAATGTATGCAAAACTTCTGACATAGTACAAAAAGGAAAAATTCCTTTCCTATATATATCTGTGTGTGTGTATATCATATATACATATATATACATAATATATAAAACTTTTCATCATAGTATATAAGAACCTAACTGTAACTTATATCAGATTTCTAATTCCTAACTTTAATATAAACTCTGGATTAAATCTATACCTCTTGACTCATTGAGGGGGAACTAGATTATGGACCATTTAAATTCTAGCAGTGTCCTGTCTATAGCTCTAAGTGAAAATTCAGATTGGCTTCATGATAATAGAGACATGTGCAACTGGGTATATTTTAATCACTAAAAAGCCTAATTGTTTTCTATAGCATCTTCTTGGCTTTTTTTACATTGCTCCAATGTGCAGCATAAATTACACCTGCTTCTATAAAAAGTAAATCAGTATTCAAGAATTAAAATACAAGCATATGTTCAGATTATTCGTTCATGAGCTATTCTAAAAATAAGCTGTATTCTGGGCATAAGTGCAGTAAGTTAGTTAATTAATTTCCAATAAAAATAAATAGCCAGAATCTTGCTTTAAGGAGGTGAAAGTTTTGTCATAAAAGTTGGACATTGTACCAACTCTAGGCTAAGTGGCAAAATTCAATGTTAAATGACATTAGTTGCACATTGAACTTGTGCCATAAGGAAAGATGTAATTCTGCACCCTAGAAACAAGGAAGCAATGAAGATAATTGGTGGTAGGCACGTTACCGAAGGCGAGTTTCTGTGCCCGCTGCACCATGAGGTCAAAAAAACTGAAACATTGGATTTTGGAGCAAAGAAAAGTTTATTGTAGGGCCAAGCAAGGAGGACGGGGTGGCTCATGGATAAGAAAACCCCGAACTCCTCGAAGGGTTTCAGCAAAGTATATTTAAAGGTCAGATAAGGGAGGGGTTTCACAAGGGTTTCACAAGATCAGCTGGTGCACGATTCTCTGTTTGGTTGACGTTGAGGTAAAGGGCGGTCAACATTACTGACCCCCAGGCTCCAGAAGGTCTGGGGGCCATGTGCTCTCGATCATCGGGTAGTTAATTTCTTCCCTTTGGTGGTGGTTTTAAGCATCTGAAAAACTCAGGAAATATACCTGAGATACTATTACCTGGGGACTTCAGAGAGGAGCTACAGCAGAGGATATGGGAAAGGGGTCTGACCCTGGAAGGCCCCGCAGGGTCCTGCTTGGTTACAGGCATCCCCTAATCATGTCCCACCCCCATTATTAGAGCCACTCTCCATCTCTCTGCTACAAAGTTGAGTTAAGTGTCATATTTCTCTGGTTTTTATTTACAGTTATTAGCGGGCCACTTTCAAAACAGTTCTGTAAGAATGGAAATGGCTCGCCTAACATCAACATTAAATTTGTTTTGCATTCAGTGGAAGCTAGAGTACTGGCTATTCATCTCAGAGTGTTTCCTATATCTAATACAAATGACAGACAGATTATAAGAAAGCTTAGCATATGTTAATACATCCAGTAATGAATAATGGTGCCTACTAGATGCTAGCAACTATTCAAAGTTTGAGAATCCCAAAATGGAGAAAACCCAATCTCTGCCTTCCAGAGGTTCAAGGAGCACGTAATTATGGCATATACATAATTATGGCACACGCATAATTACATATGTACATATGTAAGTATGTTAATGTGACAAGTCCTACAGCGTCAGAATGAAGAGCTATGCCAGTACAGAAGAGTCAGTGGTGAACGGCTTAGAGAACTCATGGAAAGCCTTTTTGTGACAAATGCCCAGTGGAAAATGCATTACCATGGTCCCTTTAAAGAGCCTATTTCTCTCCTGCCATTGCACTGATTGCTATTTTAGTAGTATTATTCTTGCTACCTTTAACTACTCAATTAATATATTATTTGCTCATAATATCAGTTTATATGATTCAATTCTATAATTATCATTAATAATTGCTATTATTGATTGGTTGTTTATAATGAGCCAAACATTGCCGTCTTCCCATACACCATCTTGTTTAATTCTTTAGCAATCAAAGAGATGTGACCATGGCTCTATTTATAGGTGAGGACATTCAGATTCAGGGAAGTTGTGTTGCTCTAATGACCGATTACATTCAAGTGTCCAGATCCCATCCTGAAGCTATCCAGGAGCCTATTAAGAGGTGCCTCTTTAGAACAAAAGATGCTCCTATCACCTGGGAACTTCCAAGGGATTTAGGAGCTCTGTGTCAGGAACTAGGGACAAAGACCAAATACTTATTTCTTATTATATCCCAATATCCCAATGGAAAAGCAAAAAAAAAAAAAAAAAGGCTTAAATAAATAAATTTATGATTATAGCATATGATGCAAACAGAGAATCTTTAATAATGAAGGTAATAATACTAGTCTGCTCTGTTCTTTCTAACTCTGTGATGGCTTCAGCTGTCTCATGCGCAACCTGCTCACATGTAAAATTGGTGTGATCATTCCTGCCCTGCCAGCCCAGACTCACAGGGCTGCTATAAAAATTAAATGAAAACCTTTATTGTGAAGAGCTTGGAAACAATAAAAAATGACATAAAAATGTCAAGTTATCTGTAGTTTCTTGTTGTTCCGGCAACGCTCTGTTTGTTCACCTTTAAAAAGAAATATTTTTATATATTTGAACCTTACTTGACATCTCTTAAGTGATACAGTCGCCCCTCAGTTTCAGTGGGGGTTTGGTTCCAGGACTTGCCTCAGATGCCTAAATCTGAGGGTACTCAAATGCTTTATATAAAATGGCACAGTGTTTGCATATAACCTATGCACATCTTTCCATATACTTTGAATCATCTCTAGATTGCTTATAATACCTAATAAAATGTAAATGCTAGTTGCCAGCAAGTGTTTTGCTTTTTGGAACTTTCTGGAATTGTTTTATTCCAAATATTTTTGATGCATGGTTGGTTGAATCCACAAAGGCAAACATGCAGATACAGAGAACAGTCGGTACTGTAAATAAATATATATCTTGCAATGCCATGCCTTCATCTTTCTCCACATCAAACATCCTCCTCACTCATCCCTGAACCTGAGCTTCCTCACTTATAAAACGGACCATGGTCACATACTAAATCCAGGCCTGCATGTCCACTCTCACAAGTCCCTTTCCTACCTCCTTTCCCAAGAGTTCTGCCAGCATTTAATTTTTTGTATTTTTAATTTATAATAAAATATTCAATTTATAACTTAACTCCTTCCTTTGTTGTCCCTTCCTTAATACAACAAAATCTGTGATAATAATTTCCTTATGATCCCTTCATATAATATTGCATTAAAATTAGCTACAAATTTGTCTGTTACCATCTTTTTGCATTCTGTTCCCCATCCTTTGCAAAGTTACTAGAAGTTAGCTTTTTGGCCTTTTAAGTCTTGTGTTAGTTTTACCCAGCTTAGTGGCTAGTCCAGAGTGCGTGCTTACTGAATATTTGTGTAATAAATTATAGTGTTCTGATGGTGTACATTGTGTAGAAAGATGGGCAAGTATTTGGGTTTGAGCAGTAAATGTTGTTTTACAAAATGTCATGTAGTATATAATTATATACATATATTATATAATTAAACATGTATTTATGGAATGCCTACAACATATACTGCTAATCCCCAAATACCAGTTTACCACCTTGTGATACTTCTTTCCTTAAGGAGAAGTAGAAATGGAAGCCAGTATTCCAAGTACCCCAAAAAATAACTGAGTAGCTTCTTTACATTATTCAAAAACAGAAAGAACTTTTAAAATCTTACACAAACACACACAAACACATGCACAATGAATTGCTTCTTTTACTCCCAGTCAGTGTGGCTTCATATGAAAAACAGAATGAGAATCTAACTTGAGACCAAACAAACCAGGGTTGGAATCTTGGTGGGTCACTGACTAGCTAACCACAACCAAGTTCTCGCATCTGTGAAACAGTAATCATAGCATCAACTTCACTATTAGGTCCTTGTGAGAATTAAATAAGTTAAGTTTCAGTTGGATGATATCCCCCTTTGCTGTAAATGTTACCAAGTCCAAGTTGTGCTTGCCACACAACAGACCAATAAATCCAGAGACAAGTTACTGCAAGGAATAGCAACTTTAGTCAGAAATCCAGCAGACTGAGAAGATGATGGACTAGTGTCCCAAAGAACCACCTTACCAGAGTTAGAATTGAGGCTTCTGTTATAATAAAAGGGGAGAAGGTGCGATTGGTTGTTGCAAACTTGTGTGTTGCAAAACTTTATTTTAGTATATATACACAGTACTAGGCTGAAGCACCTTGATTTTTCCCTTAAAATTTACATTTATATGAAAATATCACCCACTGTAGTAACAATGTGGTGCTTGTGAGGATATGTATACATACAGCTCTGTACATTCTCCCCTCTGGAGTAAGAAAAAGGTAACTTCAAAAAAAAAAAAAAAATCAGGGTCAGAGTCCTTTGTTTTTGCAGCTGTCCACAAAGGTCAGGTCACTGTGCTCCTGTAAATCTCCAACAAGACAAATGGTATTCTCTGTTTTGTAACTTTTTGATTTCAGGAGTTTTAACTTTTACTTGTTTTAATTTATTTTTAACACCTTTATCATGATATGACTCCTGTACTGTAAACGGCACATATTTCAGATGTACTTTTTAATCTCTCTATGAATGTGTTATAGCTTTAAAAGGATCAATATTGTTAAAATGGTCACATGCCCAAGGCAATCTACAGATTTAATGCAATCCCTATCCAATTACCCAGGACGTATTTCACAGAAATAGAACAAATCATAATAAAATTTATATGGAACCATCAAAGACCTAGAATTGCCAAAGCATTACTGAAGAGAAAGAAAGAGGCTGGAGGAATAACTCTCCCAGACTTCAGACAATACTATAGAGCTACAGTCATCAAGACAGCATGGTATTGGTACCAAAACAGACATATAGACCAATGGAACAGAATAGAGAGCCCAGAAATGAACCCACAAACTTTTGGTCAACTCATCTTCGACAAAGGAGGCAAGAATATACAATGGAATAAAGACAGTCTCTTCAGCAAATGGTGTTGGGAAAACTGGACAGCAGCATGTAAAACATTGAAGCTAGAACACTCCCTTACACCATATACAAAAATCAACTCAAAGTGGATTAAAGACTTAAACATAAGACAACATACAATAAACCTCCTAGAGGAAAACATAGGCAAAACATTATCTGGCATACATCTCAAAAATTTTCTCCTAGAAGAAATAAAAGCAAGAATAAACAAATGGGACCTAATGAAACTTACAAGCTTCTGCACAGCAAAGGAAACCAGAAGTAAAACAAGAAGAAAACCTACGGAATGGGAGAAAATTTTTGCAAGTGAAACCGACAAAGGCTTGATCTCCAGAATATATAAGCAGCTCATATGACTCAATAAGAAAAAAATAACCCAATCCAAAAATGGGCAGAAGACCTAAACAAGCAATTTTCCAAGGAAGACATACAAATGATCAAAAAGCACATGAAAAAATGCTCAATATCACTAATTATCAGAGAAATGCAAATCAAAACTACAATGAGGTATCACCTCACACCAGTCAGAATGGCCGTCATTCAAAAATCCACAAATGACAAATGCTGGAGAGGCTGTGGAGAAAGGGGAACCCTCCTACACTGCTGGTGGGAATGCAGTTTGGTGCAGCCACTATGGAAAACAGTGTGGAGATTCCTCAAAAGACTAGGAATAGACTTACCATATGACCCAGGAATCCCACTCCTGGGCTTGTATCCAGAAGGAAATCTACTTCAGGATGACACCTGCACCCCAATGTTCTTAGCAGCACTATTTACAATAGCCAAAACATGGAAACAGCCTAAATGTCCATCAACAGGTGACTGGATAAAGAAGAGGTGGTATATTTATACAATAGAATACTACTCAGCCATAAAAACCGACAACATAATGCCATTTGCAGCAACATGGATGCTCCTGGAGAATGTCATTCTAAGTGAAGTAAGCCAGAAAGAGAAAGAAAAATACCATATGAGATCGCTCATATGTGGAATCTAAAAAACAAAAACAAACAAAAACAAAGCGTAAATACAGGACAGAAATAGACTCACAGACAGAGAATACAGACTTGTGGTTACCGGGGGGTGGAGGGTGGGAAGGGATAGCCTGGGATTTCAAAATTGTAGAATAGATAAACAAGATCTCCTTGAGAATGGACTATCCTATGCATTTCAGGCTCTAGGCAACATTCCTAAGTTATAGCAATAGTAATAAAATGCAAAAGAAACAGATCCAATATGGAATCATATTTGTTCTTCCTTATTACATAAATTCTATGATGATAAGGATTAAGTTCATTTTATTCACTTCTATATTTCCAGCTTCTAGTGAACTCTTAATATTCACCACATGAATAAATGAGCAGATGAATTAATTATCACTTTATGTGTTACTTAATTCCAAGCATGGGAAAGAGGTGGAATAAATAATTATGCATTTTTTCTGTTTTTCATAACTTTCCTTCCCATCTAAACTTTATCATTACTTTCTAGCAAAATTCTTTTCTTTTTTTGTCCCTACTTCTTTTCCTCACTCTGTCATCTCTCTTTTCTTTTCCCCTTTCCTCCTTCCCTTCTTTCCTTATTTCCAACATTTTTTCCCTTCCTCTCTTCCTTCCTCCTTCCCATTCTTCCCTATATCTTGTACAGAAATTCCCCTCTTCCAATTATTCCCACTACATTCTACTGTAAATTAGTTAGTCTACAAAAAAGCAGGGAAATAATAAAATATCATATACATTCTTCCAGTGGGGAAAATAGAAGAAATGCTGAATATGAAAGTCATTTTTGCCATCTATGTAATACATTAGCAGCAACTTATATTATTACTTCTAGGTTCTAGTTGTCATGCCCATCTGTTTGGTAAAAAGTTTTATTCCATTGCAGATGTGCTGGGTATATTTTTGACCAATAAAAACTATTTTTATATTTTAAGATAAAAAAGAAATACTCTTGAAAAATATGGTCATGACCTTAATTTCTACCATTTTTAGGGTCCTTCTTGTGTATATAATGTAAAGCATTTATTAAACATCCTCTCCAGACCAACACGTTATATTTATAAACTCATTTATTGCATACAGCAATCCTACAAGCTAGAGGTGATTCTACCTGTGCTGGACAAGTGATGAAATTCAGCTTTAGGAAGCTTAAAATTTCCTTCTACGATGTCTCTGTACAAGTAAAGGGTGGAATCAGTATACAAATTCAGCGTGTTCTACAAAGCTCACAATCTTTCCACAACTTTCTCTCTTAACAGACTCTCTTGACAAAAAGCAATCTGGTTTCCTTGACTGAACTTCTCATCTGCTCTTGCTTTGGCATAATTATGGTCTGGGCTTCTCAACACCTGGACAGAAATGTGTTGCCAAGTAACGTAAAAAAATCACACCCCCATAATTTTCATAATACAGCAATGTTGATGCAGCCAGCAGCTGCTGCTTTATATGGGGCATGCAGAATAAAGCCAAGACTGGGTGGGTGAGTTGGGCCAAGCGTGGGCAGCTCTCTGAGACTGTAAAGACCTTTATGAATTTATGGCACAGAGTCTCTAAGTCCTAGCTCCTCTCTTGACATATTGTTCCATATTAGGTTACCACACAGATTTTTGAGAAGGGTTATGCCTTTGAGAAAAGCTCCTTGCCTTAAGGACGTGTGCTCTATCTTTTTGTCTGAACCCTGCCTTTTGACTTGATTTCTGCTGATTCTGATTTTCTCATCTCCTGCTGAGTCTTCTCTTTCCATCACCCTGATAAGTTCAGACCACTCACACCACTTACCTTTTTTATTAAAACACGTTGTAACTTAGTTTCCCACATCCAGTCTAGTTGCTTTTTGAATTAGTTTTCTATGGCTTCTATGCCAAATCAACTCAAATTGATGGCTTAACAGAACACACATTATTACCTTACAGATCTGGAGGTCAGAGTCCAGAAATGAGTCTCACTGGATGAAAATCAAGGTGCTGACAGAGCTCGGTTCCTTTTGAGGCTCTGAGAGAGAATCCATTTCCTTGCTTTCTCTAGCTTCTCGAAGCCGCCCACATTTCTTGCCTTCAAAGCCAGCAACTTAGGGATGAGGTTTTCTCATTTTCCAGCTTTTTGGTCCTCTTCCGTCTGCCTTCTTCTGCTGCTTAGCAGGACTCTTGTGATTATATTGGCTGTACCTGGGTAATCCCCCTTTCTCAAATTCCTTAATCACCCCTGAAAATTACCCTTTACATGTAAGGAAACACATTCACTGCTTCTGGACATTAGAATGTGGGCATCTTTGGGAGTGGAGGGTCATTATTCTGCCTATTACTCTTTCCAACTTATTGAACAAATCCTCACTGCAGTCATCTCTCAAAACTCCAGATCAAGTCATGTCTCCCCTGCTACTCATGGTTGTTCCTTGCTTGATTTCCAATGATCTGACTCCCACTGACCTGAAAAGAGTCTCATGTCTCTACATCCCTCCTCGAATGTGGATGAGCCAGAGCAAATGGCTCACTGCCTTTCTGCCTCAGTTTCCTCATCTATAAAATAGGGATGTTGTAGTTTTTGACAAAGCTTCTAAAAGGAATTTTTAAGAAAACTTCATTCATTGTCCCTGCAAAAATTTCCAATCTGTTTGATATGGACAGTTCTCTGATTTATCTCTCTAAACATTTCGGCCTCATTAAGGTAGCCACTAGCTATATGTTAACTATCTAAATTTCAGTTAATTGAAATAAAATAGAATTTTAAAAAAAATCAGCTTCTCCACAATCCTCATCACATTTCACTGCTAGTTAGTGGTTACCATGTTGAACAGTGTAGATATAGAACATTTCCAACAGTGTGGAAGTTCAATTAGACTGTTTTCTTAAAACATTAGTATATTATATTAGGCTGAACTACATTAAATTGCTTTTTTTGTAAGTCCAAAACAAAATCAAACATCAGTAATACTGTGTAGTTTAACCACATACTTCTTAGATACCAACAGTCATTTTGAATTCAACATTTTCAAGGGGAGCTCCCTCATAACCGAAAACGCAGCCAGCTGAGAATTAAAATAAACTGAAATTTAACCTATGCCCTTACTCTATTTCATACACAGAAATACTGAAAGCAATTTTCAAATCAGATTTGTAAATTCATCTTTTAAAAATCCAGAGATTATTGTTTTCCATATATCAATAAATGTGTCCTGAAGTTGAAATGTGTGTGTGTGTGTGTGTGTGTGTGTGTGGTGTGTTTCACAAACTGGCCTACCTTTTGGATGTTTGCACCTGGAATTCCCTGATTCTTCTTTTTAATTTTTTTAGTACATGTCTTTAGCATTCCTAAAGAATTCTTGGCAAACATAAACTTATTTCTTCTGGTTTAAAAGTTATGGATGCAGTGGTCACTTTAGGGGAGAAAAAAAATGTAGCAATTTAATGGGATACTTAAGGCTCTAAGTTTTGCATTTGGGAATCTCTGTAAAACTTCATTAAGCTTTGTATTAAATTACCCCCAAATAACTTAAACATCCTGCCAGAATTGGGATCCTAGCTCCTAGTTAAATAGTAACTTAACTGAGTATTCTGTCAAGTAATTGACACAGCTGCAGATCAAGGGAAACACACTAGAACAAGAAAGCCCCAGGGGCAAGGATATTTGTTTGATGACAGCATCTAGTGCAATATCTGACGTGTAATAGGTGCACAGTAAATCTTTATGATGATGGAAATACTGAATATATCATATATTAAGTCATGAACATGATGATCCACGGCTACAATGTTACATAAACTTTTTGAAACTGTTACTATCAAGTATAAAAGCATGTGCATTTATATTTGTGCATCTTAGAATGACAGAGCTGGGGCCCTACCTTTGTAGGATCCAACAGCTCCATTTCAGAGACAAGGCAACAGAGTCCAAAAAGGGACATGACTTTCTCATTCAGTGGCAACAAATGAGTGAAAACGTAGCAACAATAAAATGATTGGTCAAAATTAATCCTTGTGAAGGTTACCATCTGTATAGCAATGACCAAGTACCAGGGCCTGTTCTCGTTGCTTTAAAAATATTAACAAATTCAGTCCTCACAAGAGCCCTTTAATATACTCATTTGACAGATGATAGATGAGAAAACTGAATTATACAGAAGTGTGATGGTGCCTCAACATTGCCTGGTTGCTGCAAAGCTAGGATTCAAACCCTGAAATTGTGGTTCCAGAAACTTCATCGTAGCCATTAGCCATATTGGTGAAATAGAAAATTGACAGCAGCATATAGCATTTTTACGGAGAGACATACCTTACGTCAGAAATACCTGGCCTTTGCTCAGGAAACCGAGCCTTGGAGGCTCTCAGCACAGGCAAAGGTGGGCTGAGCATCTGAGTTGGATGTTGGGAGAGAAATTGCTCTCCACGATCAAGCAAGCAGAGTTCTGGAGAATCTTCTCCTGACTTGAGGATCACAGGACAGAACAGCAGCATTCATTCCAGGTTCCGACTTTGAGTTGCGTTCCCCGCCTTAAATCTGTAATTTGCTTCTTGCAGGCCTGCCTGTGCACCTGCCTGTGTGGGAGGGAAAGGGAACCGTCCTGTTCCAGGTATGGTTTCATCTGACTGCAAAGAAGGGCAGAACAGAGCAGACGACAGCATCTCTGAACTCAGATCTCCTTGAAGAATGAAACTCCAGTCCCTTTAAAACACAGAAAATTCCCAACTTCAAAGGTTTAGAGTTAGCAGGCGATCAGACACTTTCAAGGCAAAGCTCTGGAAGATTATGTATTAAAAAAAATGCCCAATCTTTCTCCTGGGCATGGCAAACATCTCTGCTTAAACTGTCTCATAGAAAATAGAGGGTTGGCTATTTCCATAAGGAAGGAAATGGCCAACTAATGCAAAGAATGATCGTTTATCCAAATTAAAGGGATCATTTTTGCTTTTGTTTTCTTAAACATCTCACCTTCATTTCCTTCTATAGATTAGTTATTCTTTTTCACAGACCTGGAACAAAAGTATGATGCAAGAATTTCTACATATAATTGAAATTCTGTATTTAAGAGTAATCTTATTAAGCTTTAAAAAATGGCACTTGAACAAAAACAAATTCAGTTATAGCACCAAATAAGTATATTTCTTAACTACAGAAACATGCTCAATTCTTCAGTTTCTTTGGTATTTATAGTTTGAATATGATTGTATATTTTCCTCCTCATAATCTGTATGTAATTCTTACCTCCCCACTTGGTTATGAACAATATATGTGGGCAATATTCTCCATATTTTGTGCCAGACACCAAAATGCTTAAAACTTAATAATTAAATAGCTGCCGAAGAAGTGATGGCTTTTTATACAGATTCAAGACATTAGGGTCCTTTTATCCTCATCTCTGTGCTTGAGGCCCTAGAAGACAGAGATTGTCACCAGGGTGTGCTCTAGAAAAATAAATTATTACACTCTGTTCAGTCAGGACAGAGATACTCATGAAACAAAGAGGTTTATAACAACAACGAAACACTTCCCTTTTAAGGTTCACAAAATTCAAAGGTTGTTCGAGACGCTGCACCTCAACACGCTTTAGGATTAAATGGCATAAACAAACACCTGTTTTACATAGTTCATAGTGTCCAGTACCTGTTACAGACACCATTGCATGACAGCTAACCACAACATCTCTCTGATCTAGAACAACACGCCTTTGTTGTCTACATCCGAGTGGCCCTCCAGGCAGCTCTGTTGATCTTGGCTGGGCTCACCTGTGTCAGGTGGGCGAGCTGGCCTCTGACTGATCAAGGCTAGTCTTGGCTGAGATGATGTGGGCAACTCAGCCCCATTTCACATGTTGCTTATCCTCCAGAAGGTCAGCCCAAGAATATTCTCATGGTGGAAACACGAGAGAGAGCAGGTAAGCCCAATCACACAGAAGGCCTCTGTTTGCGTCACGCTGACTAATATCCCTTTGGTCAAAGGAGGTCAGGTGGCTGAGCACAGAGCCAAAGGGACAGACACGTTGCTCTACCCAAAGTGAGAAACTGCTTCAAAGTCACAAGACCTGATCTTGTGTCTAAGGAGGGGTGATGAATGGGAGTCAACCTTAAAATTGTCTCCGTCCATCATTTGGAAGGAATAAAGTAAGATTATCATTCTAACCACGAATGAAACTAGAGACTGTGGAAAAGGTCAAAGATGATGTTTGAGTACCAGACATTCAAAACTAGCAAACGGTCAACGTGATGTGTGCATCAATAAAGGTTTGTGGTTTGATTCCTATCTAAGCATTAAGCCATGACTAGATAATGGAGAAGAGGTTTGAGGCAAAATGGACCGGTATCTAAGGATAAAAAAAAAGAATGCCGTGCATGAATGGGAATATCACAGAAAATCGGTCTCTGTCAAAAGTGTTCTTATTTAAATTGGTTTAACATTTGCAGAATTTCATTGAAAGCAAACAAAGTACTCTCTGGCCTCCCTGCGTGTCTTGGTTACTTTAGGGAGGCTCCCACCTAGGTCTTAGGTGCTTTGTATTCCCTCAGTGTCCAACACACTCCCTTCCCTCACATTCACACAGCCTCTCATTTCCCTGAGACCTCTGCCTGCCCACAACATCCCCAGAGAGGTCTCCTCTGATGACCCCACCCACAGGAGCACTCTCCTGCCCTGTCAGATTCAATCTCTCAGCTTTCCCCAGCACTCTTAGTGCTCTCCCCAAAAGATGAGACGTTGTGCCATTTTCTGTGTACCGTCCCAACTCACCCCTATGTAATGTAAGCACCCTGAGAGCGGGGATAGTATCCAATTACTGCTTGGCAGTTCTTTTTTCAGGCAGCCCTCCCGGATCTCTCTCTCTGCTCCCATCTCTGTCTCTGTCTCTGCCTCTCTCTCTCTGATCCAATGACCACTTCTTCCCTTTGCCACTGCAGCTGGGACCTGAAATGGTCCCAGGTTTTCCAACACGTAGTGTGTCCTTGGCTTCCCCTAACCCTGACTATACCTTTCAAAGTGTCTTTCTCAAACCCTCTTCAATTCTCTTTGCTGCCAGGACCCTGACAGAAAGGGAAGGAGCCAGAATTTGAGCCCAAGTCTGTCCAATCAATGACCTGCTCTCTCTGTCATGACTCTAAGCTCTATCCAGGTGAAGGCTATCAGTGTATTGGTAAATTCTGAGTTTCTCTTTCTTGTGTGAATCATGATAACATCCGCAAAAATGTTCATTATAACAATTAACAGTTTTTGAGTGCTTAATGTATACCAAATATTGTCCTAAGTCTTTTATAAATATTGACTCCTTTAAGCTTCATCCTAAGGCTGTGAGGTAGATATTATTAACTCTCTTTTCCACATGAGAGAAATGAGGCAGGATTTAGTTGGGTTGCTGCCCAACAGCTTATGGCCAGTGAAGAGGATTAAAAACCCAGGCAGGCTGGACCAAGAGGCTGAATTTCTCATTGCCACCACGTAGCGCTCTCAGCACAGTGGTACTCCATAGCAGTGCCAGGTTATTAATCTGCACATTTCGCACTATAATTCCCCGCTTTTTCTCCCTCCACGATCCACCGTGTCAATGCCTTCAGTAATCAACATTTTTTTTAGCCATTGTTGTGTACCTTTCACTACGAGAAGCAAATAAAGAACAGACTACCCAGTTTCCTTAGTCCACTAAGAAGTGCAAACCACTTGAGAAGAAATGATAAATATTCAGAAAAAGTTGGAGCACAAGAGAAAGTAGACCCGTGTTATTTTAAAATTTTATGAAACACGTTGAACGGAATGTTAGCCCTGATCCTAGGTAAAGATCGCAAAAAGCACTCATTGCCAAATGACATTCAGGCACTTGAACGTTTCTGCCACCTGCCATCATGCGTCCTCTCACCTGGATAAACGGCATTTATCTCTGTTGACATCCTGATTATAATGTTATCACTGCTTTTCAGTTACTTCTACTAACCCGTGGCAGATTTCTTTATCCACATGCCATTTGTCTGACATTTATTTGCTTTCCTTAATTTGTGTTTAAATATGAAGTCCTAAAATCTGTCTTGAATATATGTGGCTGCTTAGCTGATATCAGGCACTACCTTTGAGATTTGTCTCAATAGACAGTATCTAATGATACTCATTCACCCTTTAATAGCTTTTATGGAAGTTTCAACAATAGATAACGTCCCGGGCAATGGCTTTCAGACTTGAAGTTTAATGGTATCAGAATCAGTGGTTAAACTTTTTTCCCCCCAGATAGCTCTGGTCATCATGTCATGACTTCTGACATGTGGGAGAAGAGAGGTACCAAGAAGGATTAAAGCATCACTGCAGATGGTTTCCATGGTGAGGGGATAATGTGGCTGGAAGAGGGATGGGGAAGGGGAAACAAAGCAGTGACTGAGCAAACCTGAACTTGAAAATGGAATTACTGTAGGGAAAAAAAGGATGCCAAGCCTGGGACCTGGGTAGAACCTGATACCAAGCTGGTAAGTAAAGGTGGGTCTCCCCTTGAAAGGGTTCAAGGGGTTGATGTAAGGGCAAGTGAGAAAATGCATTGGGTGGTGTCTGGCTCAGAGTACATTCCCCTCGAAACAGCTGATATCACTATCAGAATTCTGAGATAGCAGCATGAACACTAGAAAACATCACAGAAATGTGAGGTTGAACCATATGAAATTGCCATTCTTTAGGCAAAAAATAATCGAATAAAGGCAAGCCCATGTGGTTCAAACTAGTATTATCTGTTATAATTAACATGCAGATTGTTGTCATCATAATCACTGGTTTTCAGTCTAAGGAAAACGATCATAAAGGGTGAGAATCCTCTCTTGGTCATGAGAAGTGATGACTTCCTGACTATTAGGTTCCCCTTGCTAGAATATTCAGCCTTGCAAAAATCAAAAAACTATAATTGACAGGAGTAAAGAGAGAATGTTACTAGAGCTCATTGCAGGAGGACATGTGAATACACAGCACCTTTTCTGGAAAGCAACCTAGCAATGTTTATTAAACATTTTTAAATGTAAATACCCTTCATCCTAGAAATCAGCTTACAGAAATAAAAGCACTAGTACATATGTACGAGGAAGTTCATCATAGTGTTGCTGATGGTGACAAAAACATCTGGAAACAAAATACGTGCTCATCACTAGGGGACTGCATAAATAAATTATGGTGTATCCATGCCGGGCAATATTATTATGCATCCATTAAAAGCAAAGAATTAGAAATATGAAAGTTAAATGCAAGGGATTCCCAAGAATATTAAGCAATAAATGTAAAATACAATAATAAATTTGTTGTATTGTGACCTATTTTATAAAACACAATAAGACCTTTTGTACGTATGTTCAGTGTTATTATCAGAGCATGGAGAAAAATGTACAAGGATACATTCAGGACAGTTACATGATGGGAGTATAAAGTTGCCACAGGAGAAGTAGAAGAAAAGGGGAAACCAGACAATTAAAGAAAAGACTGCATCATAAGGGATAAATTTGGGAGTTTGAGATTTGAGGAAGTTAGTCACTATATATAAAGACAGACAAAAAAACCAAATTTCTTCTGTATAGCACAGGGAACTATATTCAATATCTTATATTCTATATCTTGTATTCTGTTTTGTATTTATGTTTTTGTTTTTGTTTTTAGATTCCACACATCTGAGCGATCTCATATGGTATTTTTCTTTCTCTTTCTGGCTTACTTCACTTAGAATGACATTCTCCAGGAGCATCCATGTTGCTGCAAATGGCGTTATGTTGTCAGTTTTTATGGCTGAATAGTATTCCATCATATAAATATACCACAGCTTCTTTATCCAGTCACCTGTTGATGGACATTTAGGCTGTTTCCATGTCTTGGCTATTGTAAATAGTGCTGCTATGAACATTGGGGTACAGGTGTCATCCTGAAGTAGGGTTCCTTCTGGATATATGCCCAGGAGCTGGATTCCTGGGTCATATGGTAAGTCTATTCCTAGTCATTTGAGGAATCTCCATACTGTTTTCCACAGTGGCTGCAGCAAACTGCATTCCCACCAGCAGTGTAGGAGGGTTCCCTTTTCTCCACAGCCTACTGGGATTTCAAAATGTAGAATAGATAAACAAGATTATACTGTATAGCACAGGGAAATATATACAAGATCTTGTGGTAGCTCACAGCGAAAAAAAAAGTGACAATGAATATATGTATGTTCATGTATAACTGAAAAATTGTGCTCTACACTGGAATTTGATATGACATTGTAAAATGACTATTACTCAATAAAATGTTTTAAAAATCTTGTAATAACCTTTAATGAAAGAAGAATGAAAATGAATATGTGTATATATATGCATGACAGGGACATTGTGCTGTACACCAGACATTGACACATTGTAACTGACTATACTTCAATTTAAAAAAATTAACAAAATATATAGTATGGCTCCAATTAAATACTTATGTAAATTTAACAGTAAAAACTTTTAAAAATACAAAATTTAAGTGCTAAAACTGCATGCTGTCTGATGAACTGTAGCAGGCTAAGATCCATACTCTGACATTAAAGGATAATTCCAGCTCTCCAGTGTTGAATTACTGTCCATTCTAAAGTAACACTAGAAGCGGACTATCTTGAAAAAGAATTTACACTCATTCACAATCAGCTACAATCTTTGTAAAATCAATCAATCATACTTGGTTTTGATAGACAAACATTTTTCTCTAAAACTAGCCTCTAAAGGCTATGTTGAATGCTGGAGGAAGTAAACTCTCCAAGAAAGGGGTATATTAACTGCATTTCCTCCAGATTAGCTACTCTGTGTTTTGTCTACCTGATGACTTCTGTTTCCAAAAACAGATTCACCTTTTGCCTAAAAATGCAGGCTTAAACGAACGAATTTTGTATTATGAAACAGGATTTCAGGTTTTAATAAAGATATCTAACATTTTGAGATTAATCAATAAAAAATTTCAGAGGTTTTGCCACCAAAGTGAAGCAGCCTTTCCAGACACATAGGGCATATGCAACATACTTTTAAGGAAAACAACACAAAAAAACACGAGCGGTAATTAGCAGAATCCTTTGATACCGTGCTTGACTAGAGATTTCTTTACATTGTAAGATTTTAGCATAATTGCAAAACTCCCACCTCTGCAGATCATAATAAGTGTTATTATAGCATATAATAGAACCCTAAAATGCCAAATTCAGATGTGTGGTCGTTTACTTAAAAACCCATCAGATTTGTGATTGTGTTTTTTCCAAGTGAATATTAGAAAACAGGCAAGTTTCACCTGAAGGAATTGCACTCCGTCAGTGGGTGGCCGCAGGTGCCTTTGCCTCTGATTCCTCTGGCTGTTCAAGTTATACTCACTTTAATGAAAGAACTCATTTCAAGTCTAATTAATGACTGCTTTCTATAAATATAAATGTCTCTAAAAGAAAGAGTTGTTGAGTGGCTTTCAGTTTTTGAACTAATGTGGCAACAATTCTCAAAATTCCATATATCACAATGATCAAAACTTTTTTTTCTTTTTTTTAATGGAGGTGCTGTGGATTAAACCCAGGATCTCGCACATGCTAAGCACATGTTCTACTATTGAGCTATACTCCAACCCCCCAAAAATATTTTTATGGGATTTTTTTCCCCTTGTATATTAAGACACGTTGTTGGGAGAGGATTCTCCATGATGCTGTCACGTTTCTGTGTGTCGTGTGAGGGGAGGCACCCACTGCTCTTTGTTGCGCACCATCTCTTCATGAATTGTTTAGTGAGGACAGAGATGCTCTGGAGCAAAAAGTCGAGTTTAAAGTCCAATATAATAAAGATAATGTTTCTCTCAAGAACATAGGGAAGCATGCTTTCTGCCCATTACAGAAGATTAAGGTTCCCTAGGCTCAAGGCTTCTTTCCTGAGATGCAACCCACTGCACATTCAGACTTCATCAGGTTTCTCTTCACATCACCCAGTGGGAAGAGGGGTTTGGGAAACTGGTACAAAAAGACTCCTGCTCTGACTACTGCTATGGCTGGTGAGTAACAGACAGTCTTACACAACAGTGAAATCAACTGATTCACTTGCCAACAGGGTAAAATCCCAGGCACTTCACAGTTCTTGACGTAGATGCTGCTTTCTCAGAGTAGAGCAGAATATAGCTAAAATCATTAAGGTATACGTGTATATGTATATGTACATATATGTATATGTATATGTATGTGTGTATATATGTACATATATGTATATTTGTGTGTATATATACACACATATACATCCTCTGTTGGTTTATATCTGAAGAATTTAGAGTCTATGTCATGCAGCCTCACTGATACCAATGATATATGTGCTTTTATCATTCTCTAATTCAGGATTTTCAAACTTAGACATTAACGATTTTTGCTGTTGTCACAAAGTGCTGAAATTGTTATTTACTTAATTTTTAAAACTAATTTACATTTTTAATTTAAAATATATTTACTTTAAAATAATGTATTGAAAGGAAGCATCATTACTAAGTTTAAAAGCCAGCATCGATGACCATAAATAGACAGTAAGCCTGCCAGTGCTGGGGGCTCCCACCAGGCAGGCTGGAGCTAAGGGGCTCTGAGCAATCAGGGATGCCTCTCACACTCCCAAACAGAGAACAGAACCCCGCCCAAGATGGAGAAAGTAAAGTTGCTCCCTTTACAGACACTGGTTTGGAGCCATTAAAACAGGCAGTTTTGGCTGAGACAGTCTCCCATAAAGCCAGATACGATTTGCCTCTTAGAGAAGGAGAGACCTTGTTCATTTCTCTACCCCCAGAGCTGAGCCCCACGAAGCCGGAGCTGAATAAGCACAAATTTAATGGATGAACAAGTCAAATGAAAAACCAAATCACCAAACTATCGGCAAACCATCTCACTGCTTCTCAGAAAGTCACTTAGCTCTTAGCCCTGTGACATTACGTCCACCTGATTCCCTGCTTTTCCGTCTTCCTGTGCCCCTTCGGGTCGGCTTCTTTTCCTTTCACAGTCTGGACACTGGCAACCGAATTTCCTCAATCCCCACTCCCTCTGGAAGTCCTTCTCACTTGTAGAACTCACTCACATCCCTGACATCCACACCTTCACTGAAAGGAGTCCCTCTTGCCCGAACTCCCTGTAGTCATGGCCGTCTGTTTTCTAGGCATGTTGACAGAGGTCTCTTGATATCACCTCTAGTGCAGCATGTCACAATTGAATGTTTAATGTCCAATACATCCATCTCTCAAAATTATTCTTACTTCCCCATTTCTACAAAATAATAAACCTATACTCCATGTACATATTCAACACCCTTTATGGATACATCCATCTTAGTTTTCCTTAGTGGCTGGCAAGTCTTAGGGAATCTGATTTAATTCTCTGCCTCTGTCCATTGTTCTCTCATGATGAATGTTCCTCTAGACGCTCACTGTCCAACGCCAGAGCCACACGTAACGGCTCGGTGTTGTGGGGAGTCAGGCTGAGGAACTGAATTGTTTATTTGATTTAATTTTAATCAATTTAAATATAAATACATGTTGAAAAACATTTTTAATAATTTTATATCAATTACTTATTGAAATTATAATCCTGTAGATTCGTTGTATTAAAAATGTATTATTAAGATTAATTTTTATCTGTTTCTCTTTATGTGGCTACAAAAAACTTTTAAATATGTGTGGTTTATTTTATATTTCTATAAGGCAGCATTAGTTTAGACCATAGCAAGGGTGAGGAGAACAAGATTAACTGTTTCTGAACACATATGGTGTGCCAGACTGCATGCTAGACATCCTATAATTTAGCTCACATAACCTTCAAATTATTTCAAAGAAATAAGTAATAATATTGCCCAATTTTACAGTGAAAAACTGAACGGGGCAAGGAGAGAAAGAACGTTGCACAAGGTTACAAGGCGAGGAAGCACAGAGGAAGAATTCAGATCCAGGACGGCAAACATGGATCCGGTGCCTCTGCACTTGGCCCAGCCGTGTGGTGCTGAAGGGGCTTCGGGGCGCCCAGACCACTGCGCAGGCTCCAAGGGAGCCGGTCCCCGCCGTGCTTCCCGGGGTCCCGCGGTGTGAGCTGTGGTTCGGCGCGCCAACAGACGGCAGCTGCTTTGGCATCGGTGCTTGGGATACATCCCACGACACTGTCTCCATCCCTGCGCTCCTCCCACCCCTGTGTGATCTGACCCCGCTGTACAAACCCAGAGCTGCCTGCCACCTGGGCTGGGGGAGGTGGCTCAGGCCTGGATTACGGATGCACGCCCGGAGTTCTGGCTGAGACTCTGCTCACTGACTGCTGCTCGATGGCAGTCAAGCACGGCAGCTTTCCGGCCTCATCCATCTTCCACCTTGGCAGAAACAGGTTGTGGGAGTGGATGGGATTCTCCTAACATGGGGCCTGCTACCCTTGTACCTTAAGCCAGGAATAAAGTCAGGTGAAATCCTTTTCTGACTGCCCCAAGGCAAATGGAATCTACTTGTGCTCGGACCCTTCAGTCTACAAGCCAAGGCCAGGATGACAAGCAGATAACACCTACTTAACATGGTTTGTGGGGTTTCACGACTGCCTTTTGGAAACAGCTCCTCATTGGGTTCCCATAGGTTATGTTAAATTCTTCCATTTAAGACGCATTCTGGACTTTCTCATCTGATATGACAAATTAGAATTTAGAGAACTCTGGCAATCATTTACAGGCTAATGATTTAACAAAACAGCTGTGAAAGTACAGTCTGGTAGAAATGTGACATTGAATATTCCACTGTGATAATAAGTAACAGAAATTATATACATACATACATACATATATATATATATATATCTCACATATGTTATATTATATAGCATTTACATTTCTCATGACGACCTATAAAACACTTTATACTATACATTACCTTTGATCTGCACAACTATCCCACATTATGTCTAAGATTATTATCCCAATTTTAAAGAGGAGAAAACTGTATCATGAAGCAATTTGCCCAAAGTTGCACTTTTCAGCTGGCACAGCTAGAACACAAACCATGATTGTATCGTAACTCCCATAGCCTTCTACATACTGTAGTAAAATTAGTAGACATCTTATTCTCATACATCATCTAAAATATTGGGAAATATTTTGCATACTCAGATTGATTTCTTGTTTGGTACTTTACCAGAAAATTATTTTGCTTTTAATATGTCTTTTCTAATTCAAGAGAAAAATACCCTGCTTTCATTTATTCATCCATCAATGCATTGAACAAGCATTTAGAGAATATGTTTTCTGTGTGAGATACTCTGTTGTAAAGATTAGAAAGAAGAGCAAAAACACTATGTCTACCTTCAGAGAATTCCCATCTAGGGGAGCAAAACTTACTACCCCAAAACATCATTTTGGTATGTGAATTATTTTGAGCTGAAAACAATCAAGGCTCAAAAAACTCAGGAAGAAACTTTAACTTTCCTCCTAACTGGCTAAAAATAAATGTAGACAGAGGGCCTATTCCAGGAATACAGCTATTTCCAGAGACCTCTGCAAAGAATCTAGGCTAGGGAAGTCAGGAGATATTTTGAGACCAGAGTTCCACTCTATGTCCCATTGTCTCTAAAGGACCCAGCAAACATTTGTTTACCAAACATTCGCTTTCCATTTCCCTGTGAATTGCTTTCCTCCCCTTTGAAGTCCCAAAGCCAGCCCTACAACATCCTTTTTGTCTTTAGCTGAAGATGGTAT
The DNA here is from genome assembly GCF_009834535.1 of Camelus ferus. Lineage (NCBI taxonomy): Eukaryota > Metazoa > Chordata > Mammalia > Artiodactyla > Camelidae > Camelus > Camelus ferus. The sequence goes on from NC_045719.1 coordinate 23,334,765, forward strand.
TTAAGGTAAAGGTTTAGACCATTTTGGTGAATTACTCAGTGTTCTGGATCTCTCTCATGTACACATGTTATTAAACTTTTGTTTGATTTTCTCCTGTTAATCTGTCTCATGTCCATTTAATTCTTGGACCAGCCAGAAGAACCCTGAAAGGTAGAGGGGAATTTCTTCCTTCTCGACAACATGAAACACACACCTGTGCAGCCACACAACTTGTACCCAATAACTCGTATCTCAAAGTTCCATGGCCTTAAATGCATCTTTATGCTAAAGCCTTCAAATGTATATACCCAGAACTGAACTCTTCATTGAAGATCAGACTAATAGGCAAGTGCCTGCCTAATATCTCTGCTTACACTTCCAAAAGGTATCGTTACTGAGTCCAAACTCATTCTGCTCACTATATGACAGGCCAATAAATTGGGAGATATGGTGTTGAGGCAAAGAATAACTTTACTCAGAAAGCCAGCAACTGGAGAAGATGAGGGACTAAAGTCCTAGAGAACCATCTTACCCACGTCAGAATTCAGGCTCTTTTTATATTAAAAAGGGAAGGGAGTGTGATTGGTTGTTGCAGACTTCTTGGTGTCAGAACTCTTTGTTCTTGCAGCTGTCCATGTAGGTCAGGTCATGATGTTCCTATAAAGCTCCAACAAGACAAATGTTATTCTTTGTTCTGCAACTTTTTTTAATTGAAATATGGTCAGTTACAATGTGTCAATTTCTGGCATACAGCATAATGTCCCAGACATCCATATACATACATATATTTATCTTCATCTTCTTTTTCAATAAAGGTTATTACAAGATAATGAATATAGTTTCCTCTGCAAATTTTTATCTCTGTAGAATGGAAAAGTACTATGCCCCTAAAGATCAGAGCCTTGAGAATGGGCTATCACATATATTTTGTGCTATAGGCAACATTCTTTTACAAAAGGTGCAGAACCAGTATGACTAAGCACAGGAGACAGAGCACAGGGTTAGAGTTAAAGGAATAGATCTAATATGGAGTCAGATTTGTTCTTCCTATTACAGCATTGCAAACTTAATACAGGTAAAACAGAACTCTGCACACCATGCATAGCTGACCATGCACACCCACTCTCCAACACTTGTTCCTTTCCTAGATTTCAGTCTCCAAAAAGAGCGACAGCTATCCACCAAGTTTTCTTTACTGAAATCACATACACATTATCAAATCCTCTTTTTCTCACACTTTGTGTGCAAGTCCATCAGGAGTTCCTGCCAATTTCACCTTTAAACTTCATGACTGACCTACTTTGCTTCCCAGCTCTATTCTTAGCATCCTAGTCCGAATTCTCATTATCTCTCTTTTTTTAAAACATTTTTATTGATTTATAATCATTTTACAATGGTGTGTCAAATTCCAGTGTAGAGCATAATTTTTCAGTTATACATGAACATATATATATATTCATTGTCACATTTTTTCTCTGTGAGATACCATAAGATCTTGTGTATATTTCCCTGTGCTATACAGTATAATCTTGTTTATCTATTCTACAATTTTGAAATCCAGTCTATCCCTTCCCACCTTCCCACCCTCTGCCCCCTTGGCAACCACAAGTTTGTATTCTATGTCTATGAGTCTATTTCTGTTTTGTATTTATGCTTTGTTTTTTTGTTTTGTTTTTGTTTTTGTTTTTGTTTAGATTCCACATATGAGCGATCTCATATGGTATTTTTCTTTCTCTTTCTGGCTTACTTCACTTAGAACGACATTCTCCAGGAGCATCCATGCTGCTGCAAATGGTGTTATGTTGTCAGTTTTTATGGCTGAGTAGTATTCCATTGTATAAATATACCACATCTTCTTTATCCAGTCATCCGTTGATGGACATTTAGGCTGTCTCCATGTCTTGGCTGTTGTAAATAGTGCTGCTATGAACATTATCTCTTGTAGAGACTACTGAATTATTCTCCATACTCTTCCAGCTTTCATTCACATCTACCCATAAAATAAACCCTTAAAATGAGGTCAAATTTACATTTGGTATGCACTCATTTCAAGTGTAGAATCTGAAGATTTCCCATAAATGTATTCATTCTAATGAAGGTATCAAAAAATTTCATCACACCTTCAGACCCTTCATGACCCTCAGCCCACACCATGGACAACTGCTCTTCCAATGCTTCTCACTATAGATTCATTTTCTGGTTCTTGAGCACAATATAAAAATAATCATACAGTATGTTCTCTTTTCTATCAGTGCATAGATTTCTTTCACTCAGTGTAATAGTTATGACATTTATTCATGTTTTTATGTGTATTGGAAGTTGATTCATTTTTATTACTGAGTAGAATTCCATTGTGCAAATAACCAGAAATGTGTATATCCATTCTCCTACTGGTGAACATTAGGTTGTTTCCTTTTTTTGCACTATTTTGAATATAGATACAGTGAAGATCTGGGTACAAGTGTAATTGCAGACATATGTTATAATTTCTTGAGTAAATATTTAGGACTAGAAATGTTGGATCTTATGGTGAGTGTGTATTTAACTCTATAAGACATCACCAAATTATTTTCTAATTGTGTTTGTACCTCACCAACAATTTGTAAGAAGTCTAGTTGCTCCAGACCCTCTCTAAACATTTAGTGTTTCTAGTTTTTAATTTTAGTCATTCTAAAGGCTAATGAAATGGCTAAAATAAAGTGGTGTTAGATTGCAATTTTAATTTGCAAATTCTCTAATGACTAAAAGATGTTGAACATCTTTTCATGCACTTATTGGACATTTGTATATTTTCTTTTTGGAACTATCTATTCAAATCTTTTGCTCATTTTATTTTGGATTGCTTGTCTTTTTACCATTAATCTCTAGGAGTTCTTTTATATTCTGTGTTCAGATCCTTTGTCAGGTATATTTATTGTCAACGTCTGTACTTCTTCCAATGTTTTCTCTGAGAATGTACTTGGCTCTCTTGTCTTTTGATAAACAAAGGTTTTTAATTTAGATGAAGTCCATTTGCCTTTTTTTCTTCTTTTCATTGTTAGTGCTTTTTGTGTATTATTCAGGAGGTTGTTGCCAACCTCAAGGTCATGAAGATAACATTTTATGTTTCTTTCTAGAAGTTTATAGTAGTGGCTGCTATGATTTAGCCTATGATCTGGATTGTATTATTATGTGTATGAGGTAAGACAGGGGGTTGAAAAATTTTTTTCTGACACAGATATTTACTTTCCCCACCCTCCCCTCTCTGCCCCCCAAATCTTGGGAAAAACTCTTGGAAAAAAGAATTTCCTTTCAACATTGAATTGACATGGAGCTTTGGTTGAAATGTTTTGTTTTCCTTTAATTTTTAATCTTTTTTAAATTTTTTTTTAAATTGAAGTATAACCAGTTACAATGTGTCAATTTCTGGTATACAGCATAAAGTCCCAGTCATGTATGCATATATGCATATATTTGTTTTCATATTCTTTTTCATCAAAGGTTATTACAAGATATTGAATATAGTTCCCATGCTATACAAGAGAAATTTGTTTTTTATCTATTTTTACATATAGTGGTTAACCTTTGCAAATCTCAAACTCCCAAATTTATCCCTTCCCACCATCTTTCCCCCTGTAACCATAAAATTGTTTACTATTTGGTTGAAAATTGATTGACTAAATATGATTAGGACTGTTCAGCCTTCTCTGATGTGCCCCACTGATTTTTTTATTCATCACCAATATCACACCTTCTCACTTTCAATGGCTATTAATAGTTAATCTTAAAATCAGGTAGCTTGAGTCAGCCAAATCTATTCTTTATTTTCTGAAGTGCTTTGCTTGTTATAGGACCTTAGCATTTTCATATAAAATTAAGAATTAAGTATTCAAAATTCTACTTTAAAAAAAAAGATGTTTCAGCTTTGGTTGGGATTTTATGAATTTCTTTGATTTCCATCAGTAATGTGTAACTGTTTTCTTTGTAGAGGTTTTTCATATTGTTGAATTTAATCCTAAGAATTTTATGCTTTTGAGATGATTGAAAATTGAATTTTTTAAATTGTGTTTTCCTATTTTTTGCTACTACTATACAGAGATAAAAATAATTTTTTGTTTTGTAACCTTGTATACTATGACCTTGATAAATTCTTACAGGAGTTCTAGCAGTTATCTGGTGCATTCTTAATACTTTCTGTAAAAACTCATTATTAATCTCTGAGTAATAAATCTCACCTCTTCCTTTCCTTTATCTTTGTTTCTACTTATTTTTCTCATATTATTACACTGACTAGGACCTCAAGTACACTGAATAGATGTGGTAAGATCAGATATTCTTGCACTGTTCCCAATTTCCAGTAAGAAAATGTCTAATATTTCACCCTCTGGTGTGATGTTAACTTTGGATTTTGAGGATGACCTCTGTTAGACTGAAGAGTTTCCCTTTCATTCCATTTGCTGAGTTATTTTTTTAAACCCATGAATGGTATCACACTTTGTCAAATGCTTTTTCTACACCAGTTGAAGTCTTATATTTTTCTCCTATATTTATTCATATAATAAATTATATTGATATTTTTCAAATGTTAAACTAAACTTGTATTCTTTATAACCTTAGGCTAAACCACTTGGTCATATATGATTATTTTTGAATACTGCTGAATTTAATTTGCCAATATTTTTAGGAAATATCTTGAGTCTATGTTCAAAGACATTGGTCTGTCATTTCTTTTTTCTTATAATTTTCTTGTCAGGACTTGCATCTGAGTTATGATGGTTTTATAAAACAAATTGGGAAGTTTTCTTCTCTGTTTTCTGAAAAAATTGATGTGAGATTTCATTGTTTCTTAAATGCTTGTTAGAATTCGCACATAGAAACTGTGTCTGAAATTTTCTTTGATAAGGCATTAAAAGAATTTTTCCATTTCATATAAAATGTCAAATTTATCTGGCATAAGTTGTTTATAATAGTCTTTATTATAGCCTCAGTAGCTACATAATTTGTAATGATAGCATGCCTTAAATTCCTGATATGGGTAAATATGTCTTTTGTCTCTTATTTTTCTAAGCACTCTTGTTAGAGGTTTAGCAGTGTTATCTTCCAAAAGACCTAACTTTTAGTGTGGTTAATTTTCGCTATCATTTTTCTCTCTTCTACTTCATTTATTTTTACTATTATTTTATTTATTTTTGTCTATATACTATGGGTTTAATTATTTTTTTATATCTAGCTTCACAAGATGGAAAAATAGACAATCAACTTTAAATATTTATTCTTTTCTAATATAAGCATGCATCTCCTGATTTATTAAGACATTTACTGAGGCACCATACGCTCTGTCTGGAATGCTCCATGTGTATATTAAAAAAAAAAAAAACAGTATTTTGCAGTTTGAAGTGCCAAACGCTTATTAGATCAAGATAGCTGATAGCATTGATCGGATATTCTATGCCTTTAGTGAATTTTTGTCTAGTTGTTATATCAATTACTAAGAGAGGGGTGCTAATATCTCCAACTATGTTTGTGAATTTGTCTATCACTCTCTACAGTTCCATCCATTTTCTAAAGCTATACATTAAAACTCTGTTATTAAGTCCTACTTAGTTATGATTGCTCTACTTTCCTGATAGATTGATTCTTTATCATTATGAAATGTCCCTTATTTCTATTAATACACTTACCTTGCAGTCAACTTGTATATTAACAGAGCCACGTGGTTTTCTTATACTTGTATTTTGAATATCTCTTTTTGCATTTTTTAATTTTAGTATCTTTGTCACTAGATTTTTAAATCGTGTGTGTTACAAACAACAAATAGTTTGTTTTTTCTCTTTTTTTCTAGTCTGACAGTCACTTTTTTTAGCTGAGTAACTTATTTTTAATAGAATATTTGCATAGTTGGGTTTAGCTTTAACATTTTGCTATTTAGTTTGTATATGTCTTCACTGTTTTTCCCAACTCTTCTGCCTTTTTTGAAATTAAATATTTTTATTATTCCATTTTCATTTCTCTACTGGATTTTTTACATATATACTTCATTTTTAGTGGGTCTCTTGAGATTTTAACTTGTATTTGTAATTTATCTCAGTGTAATAGAATTAATTTTGTAGCCCTTCAATGATAATAAAGAACTTTGTAACATTTAATACTCCTCCCCAGCCTGTGTGCTGCCGTGGTCATATAGCATATACATTATATGTACTATAATATAATGTTATAATTTTTTACTAGTCTTTTTGATAACTTTTAACAAATGTTGGAACTATTGGACTTTATCACATTAAGTGTTTTTTTTTTTTGTCCCATTTTCTATCTCTTCTTCAAGAATTTCATTGAGATGTAATTTAGACTGCTTGATATTTTCCTAAAAGTCACTGAGGCTGTGATCATTTTCTCTATTCTTCAAACTGGAAATTGTTTATGAACTTGGACTTCAAGCTCCTATTCATATATTGTAATTTTTAGTTTTAGAATTTCCACTTGTTCCTTTGTTTTCCATAGTTTCTATTTCTCCTGAGATTCTCTACCAGTGCACTTAGTATGATCATATTTTCCTTTGAGTCATGAATATATTAATACCAACTGCTTTAAAATTATTTTCTGCTAATTTCAATTGTTGGTCATTTTGCAACTGCTCTCTCTCTTTCCTTCTCTCTCTCTCTCTCTATGTATACACACACACACTATGAGTAGAAATTCTGTAATTCTGTCTCTTGGCAGGTCTTGTAATTTTTATTGTATGCTGGACATTGCACGTGGTATATTTATAGAGACTCTGAATCTTATTTCCCTTTGAAGTGTTTCTATTCTGAATCTAGCCAGCAGTTAAATTACTACTGGATCACCTTGGATTTTGTTTTATGTTTGGTTATAGCACACATGTTTTAGTTTTGCCCCTGGTTATGAGGCAGATTACATAGTTCTGGCACCTCATCTGGGACTTTGCCCTAGAACTTCATCTATGCTCTCAAGTTGTGACCCATAAAGGGTTTTAGAGGAAATTCAGAGGTTTACTCATGTCCTCTACTTTAGCTGGATTCTAACCCTAAATTCAAGAGTCCTATGCTATGGGCAGCAGCAAGGGTCTCTGCTCACCTTTATCAAGCTTGCTTGTTGCAGGACTTGTTAGAGTCTTCTCCACTCATAAGCATTTTAGGACTTAGCCAAGTCCATAACTAAGATACATACATATAATTTGGGGGTCTCCTCTTCTTAGGTTTACCCTCCTTCAAATTCCCAGCCCCTCTAGCAGCTCAAAATTCCACTGTATTTTACCTCCAGCCAGTAAAACTGCAGATGTATCCATGAGTTCTAGCCAACCTGTACTACAAACACTGGGAGGTGCCCTTAGGGAAATGTTATATACATAAACATCCATGTACTTTCCTGTTTCCAGGGTCAGATCACCTTTATTTTTGGATTGCCCTGGTTTCCTCCCTAATGCCATCAATTTATTTATTTTTAAATAATTTTGTTCAGTTTGTGATTGCTGTATCAGAAGCAGAGTCCAGCCATTCTTTGAATCAGAATTTTTCCATAATATTTTTTTTCAATATGGAACATATAGTGTCCCTTCCCTTCTTAAAACTTACCAGTAAGATAGCCCTTCATTGAAATACAATCTTAGCACTTGGTTTACATTTGTTCTTAACCTAGTACTGCACATTGAATTACACTAGGAACCTCCTGATGCTTTGGTTACACTCTCAGAAGCTTTTTTTCAAAGCTCCCCAGGAAATTCTAATAGTCAAGGTTTAAAATCATCACCTTACACAATTTTCCTCTGCCTAATTCTTCTATTCTCTCAATCACTTTCCAGCTTATTTACTACATTCAGTCATGCTGGCTTGCTTTCTGTTTCTCAAACACAAAACTCTTTTTTTTTTTTTTTTGGACCTAATCTTCCCACTTGCAAAATTCTTTGCCCTTGTGTCTTTTGTATTCAGGTTTCAACTTAAACGTTACCTCCTTTGAAGCCTAATTTAGGTGTCACTTTGGCTGGGCCACAGTGCCCAGATGATGTTCTGAATGTTTCTGTGAGGGTGTTTTTAGATGAAATTAACATTTAAATCAGTAGACTCTGGGTAAAAGTAGATTGCCTTCCATGATGTGGGTGGGCCTTGTTCAATCAGCTGAAGGCCTTAACAGTGCAGACTGACCTCCCCTAAGCAGGAAGGAATTCTGCAGCAGATGGCCTTCAGACTTGAACTGCAACATCACATCATCTCTGGGTGTCCAGTCTGATGACCTTTGGGCTTGAACCTCAACAGTAACTCTCAATTTCTCAGTCTTTCTCTCTACACACACATACACACAGACACACATACACACATTCTATGTATTGGTTTTGTTTATCTAGAGAGCTCTGACTAATATCCCGCCCCAGATCTAGAATTCTGTCTTGCTTCACATCAGCAAACACAATATATCATATGACTTGCGTTATAATTTCTATAGCCTTTTCTTCATAGCACCTCTTACAGTCAGAAATTCCTTTATTTTTTTCACTTCCTTGTTGACTGTTACCCACTCCCAGTATAGTATAGATTCTTTCTGA